>NC_140285.1:15169605-15172105 GCF_964030765.1 Micromesistius poutassou
TATCCGCTTTCTGCGCTCTGAAGCCTCTTCCCTCCTTGCCAACTTAAGTTCATGGCTAACAAACAGAAAAAGCTCAGGGCTACTTCTGCTCTCAGGCTCCAGAGGCCGCTCACGTACATCCTCCCAGCCTCCTCGTCCAGCGTGCACAGCGACGTCACGTCCCAGTTCCCTGACGTCAGGAAGCGGGGCGGCACGGAGGGGATGGCAGGCTGCGTCCCACGGGAGGCAGAGAGAGTGGATCAAGAGACAGGCACCCACTCAAAACAAATGCATTCTGTTAGATATATGTGTCTATAGATATCTCCTTCCCTTCTTCTGTTGATATTTGTATATATATATATATATATATATATATATATACAGAAGAAGGGGAGGAGATATCTTACTAAATATATAAATAAATATTACCAAACCCTAAGACAGCCTACTCTGTTGCTTCGTTTTCTTTTCACAACCAATTACATTGAGCGATAATAAAATAACAAGAAAAAACAAAAAACTGTTATTCCACAAAATTGTTTTGGGAAAAGTAGGAGATGAAAAGTAGCTCCTGTTTAACTTAATTTGTATCATTAGAGGGAAGAAAGCTTTTATCATGCTGTTTGATTACTCATTAGAGACTTAAATAGAGACTTAAAAAGATCAAAAAGGGAACGGTGATGCATGATGACGGTGTTCTCTGAGGCTGGTGTTCTCTGACCTGCGCTGAGACACTGGCGATGTGGTAGAACTCTCCGCGGGCCCCCTGTTTGGCAGGCAGCACCATATAGAACACAGAGCCGTCCGCAGAGAACAGGGGGATATCCTGTGGGTGAGAGACAGAGGTCTGAGTCAACAGAGATGCGACGGGCCAGCCACCAAAGTGATGACCCAGAGAATCCCCCTCGCCACCGCAGCCCTGGAGAGGTCAGGGCTGCTGACCCTGCGTGCACCACTGACCTGCCGGTGGTTTTGCATAAGATCCATGACCATTTTGTGTTTCTGGGAATTCACAATCACAGAGAGCAGAATGTTATTGAGGGATCAATATCGAGGCATTACATGAAGCGTTCATGAAGCGGAACAAAGCATTTGGTTGGTCTGCAGGAACGCTGCAGCGTGTGACCTATTGATCTCGTCCCGAGAGCGCGTGGTGAGGACAGGAACACTGACGCCCTCAGTGGTAGGAACCGTTCCGTGTGTGTAACAACCGCCCGGCACCGCTCACCTCCGAGCACGCGCCGGTGGTGGCCTCGCAGACGCACAGCACCGATTGGTTCTGGGAGCGGTTGAGCCAACGCACCGCCAGGCGAGTGCTGCTGATCCAGGTTACCATGGAAACGTAGCCGTCTCTACCCGGAGAAAACAATTAGCATTATCATCAATAATACAGAGGGGGGCCGACAGAAAGATAAAAGAGAATGTTTTTATCATTCTATTTTATCATTTAGCTCTTTTTTTTCCCGAAGCTTGAGAAGGGTTTAAATCCTCGTTCAATGTCAAATAGAAGGAAAACAGTTAGAACGTAAGAGTATACAAAGATAAATAAATAAAACAATTTTTTAATATAATATATTAAAAACAAATAAATACTATTTCTTATTAATAAAAACTAATCTAAAAACAAAAATGTATCAAAAGAACAAAAAGAAAAAAAACAAATTCTGAGGAAAGGTTTGACACCTGGTCCTGAAGGAGTCTGGGGGCGTCATCTCCAGCGTGTGAGTCGGGCCGTACAGATTCACCACAAACAGGCTGACGGAGGGGATACTGGAGCCAGCCTGGGAACAGCAGCAGCAACAACAAAACAGCCATCAACGCCGGAATATGTCTGCAGACAGTCTGGCAGGCGAATGCTTAAAAAAGAAACACGGCTGTCAAAGCCGTTTGAGACCTTAGGATAGGGGTAGAGCCGGTTGGAGGGGTAGATGTTGCCTAGAAACAGCGGTATCTCCATCAGCGGCGTGGCCGAGTTGTTGATGGTGAGGTAGGCCAGCCGGGCGCCGTCCACGGACCACCAGTGCGCGGCGTGGCTCAGCAGGACCTCCTCTGCGGAGCAGAACCAGGGCATTGCGTCAGCGTGGCTCCTTTGTCCAGAACCCCCCTGCTGGCTGTCTGGTGAGGCTGGACGGCGGCTGACCTTCGTAGGTCCAGTCCGACAGGCCGTTGGTCACCTGCCTCTCCTGGCCGGAGGACGTGAGGCGCAGGGCCGGGCTGGACACGCCGGGCTGGTAGTAGATATCTCCTCCGTGCACGTAGATCTGACGTCGTGGCGGCAATCAATCATGTCAGACGGAAACGGTGTTGTTGTTGTGATTTAATAATTCATTGGATTCGGTCCACTTATTTCATCTTGAAGGCAGAGCACAGCTGGGCTGGGAGCAGTGGCACTTAACTCATGGGCAACAGATGAGCAAAGATGTATGAGCACATTTATTCTGCTATATTGCCATTGATTTTTTTTCTTTTGTTTTTAGTAAACTTGGTGTACGATATTGGCTGCGCACGCTGGCAGGCATAG
>NC_140285.1:15177105-15182105 GCF_964030765.1 Micromesistius poutassou
CTCTATATATATATATCTATATATGTATATAGATATAGATAGATGGATAGTAAGTGATAGATAAATAAATAGATTGACAAAGATAGTAAGAGATAGATAAATAAAAAGGATTTTAAAATAGATCGATTTTGTTGATTTTCTTTTCTCATTTTCCTTTGACGTTCATTTCGGGATTGGATTCTAAAATACCAAACACGACCATAATGGTCATGAATGAACAAACAAAGAGTGCCATTGTGCTTCCCTGTGTTGCTTTTTTTTCAAATCCTCATCCTCACAGGAGCTCCTTCCTAACCACCTGTGATGCTCTCTCCTACGCTCCTCATTAACATTCTCCGGCTAAACCTGCGCAGGCATTTCATTACGCAGACACATCAGATCTGATCACTCTCCTCCAGCCCCACTGCCACCTCCCCATACCTTCTCCAACCCCCCGTTTAAATATTCAATGCCCCATATGTTTCATCCCCAGCCCTTTGGTGAGCACCATTCCAGAGGCACAGAGTGCTGCAGCAGCAGAATCACACAACCCCCCCCTCCCTCTCTCTCTCCTCCCTCCCCTCCCCCCTCCCTCCCCTTCCTCCTCCCTCCCTCCCCCCTCCCATCCTTCCTTCCTTATCTCCGCTCTAACAGGGGATGATGTGATTACAATGCCGGTCGCTGTTTAAAGCCACCAGAGGATCCAACAGACACGCAGCAGATTGTTTTATACATGTGGGAGGAGGGGGGGGGGGGGGGTGTTAGTCCGCTCATCATTGGTTCGTTTATATCCACAATCTAATGGGAGAGAATATGGACAAAATGTACCTGTTGAATGTCATACGCCAACAGGACAAAGCTCTTGTCCGCTGACACATAGAATTTAGTTGTGGTAAGGTCCTGAAGATGGGAAGAAAGAGGGGGAAAAACACAAGATTAACAAATATCATTCTATGTAATATTGAAATGACAAGATCAGGAGTGTCTTAAGTAGATTTTCCACAAAATCCACAAAAAGGCTTTATTACAGATACTCATGTTTGCTTGTATTAGCTGAACCAGTGGCAGAGACAACTTTCACTAGAATCCTCTTACTAGATCTAAAAGAGAAGAGCCTCTTCTCATCATGGCAACAAAAGCACACTGTGTAGCTTTGACCTGAATATGTCCATCACCGTATCAGCTGAAGCCAGGGCTTTCAAATGTTGCACCTTGCTTGGAAAATGACACTGTAATTGAGTTATAAAAGTCTCACAAAGAGGAGAGATAAATAGTATTTATACTGTCACTTTCACACTTTAAGTGCTTTTCACAGTGCTCAGCAGGAGTTCAGAGAGATAATGAATATGGTACCTTGTTAGCTCATTCCATTTTCCTATTATTCTCCTAGGCAGCACTAAATGCCATATATTTCAAAATCAGGGTTGTTTTGATGGGTTTTCCATCTACAATCCTTTTATGTGTCTGACATCAACTTCTCTGCGCTGGCAGGCAAACACAGCATTTTACCCCATAAGATCATAACATGTTTCACACTACAACCCATATAAAGTCTTCAATGGGAAGCCATACAGCCCGCTGGCATCATTCATCACTTTAGCCCAATCTGATCAAATCCTAAAGGAAGATTATCTGTTTTGCATACAGAAGTGCATCGCAATACAGTCCATTACGATCACACACTTAAAGCCATTTCACATTGTTCTTTGAAGGGTGCTGTCTATTTTTGGTTCCCTCACGCTACTACTATAAGTGCCTTCCTATTTCCGCTCTCTCTGTATTGACCTATTTGTCCAGCTGTTTCTGTGTGTGGATCAATAGTTGCTGTGGGGCCGGGGCGTCTCACCAGGGAGCTGTTGTCCACCAGGGTCGCCGTCTGGTTGAGTTGCAGGTTGTAGGACATGACGTGTCCCTCTCTGCTGCGGAGGGCCACTTCATGTTCTGCCAACAGGGATTAAAACCGATTTTGGAGAATCCTGGTCTCATGACACCCACAGGAGGCCCCGGTGGGGGCCTGCTTATGGAACGATGATGCTCTGATTTGGCGAAGGGAGAAAGGCAGCTCTTACCGTTCAACCAGGCCACGCAGGGGTCATGAACTTTGAACTGGTCCTTCTCAAGGTCGTCCATGGTGAGTTGGGAACGCAGAGACAGGTGGGACTCGTCTATCAGAGAAAAAAAACCAAGGCTAGGTTTTTGTTTTTAATATTTGCATTATTATTTCTCACCTTTTTAGATCTATTACACAGTCTCATTAACCAAGGAATGAAATCACCCTCCTTCTCAGTTCTTATCCGGTAATATCCTGTTTTACTTGGAGATGGGCCCGATTACGGTAGTAAAATGCACTCTGAAGGCCACTTCACTCACACTTAAAGAGAGGGTAATGTACATTAAAGCCAACCTGCTATTCACAGAACACAGAGGAGCAGTTAACCCCAACGCTGGGACACTCTGAATTTCATGGTGCCAGCGTACAGCACATCGTACACAGCGGTCTGTATATAATCGACACCTCCTGGTTAGGGCCTCGTTCTGTTTCCTTACCGGGCGTGAGGACGATGACGGACATGATGACCATGGACATGACCCCCAGGATCACCACCAGGGCGATCCCGATGCCCTTCCAGTTCCGCGGCGGACCCCCGGAACTGCCCAGGTCCTGACGGAGAACAGGCCACACGCGTGCACACACACACACACACACACACACACACACACACACACACACAAATGAATACACACATTTACATTAACATTTAGGATATTAAGCAGATGCTTTTATGCAAAGCGTCTTACAGTAGTTGTCAGAAGAACGAGAAACAACAAACACACACACACACACACACACACACAATTAAAACACGTACACGCACACACACACACACACACACACACACACACACACACACAGGGTGAATGGTGTTGATGCAGCAGGCGTTGGTAGCATTAGTGCTGCTGTTTTCTTTCCTCCTTGACATGCTCATCAGCACTTGTCGTCCCCGAGGAACATCAAAGCATGCTCCGCTTTTACCACAACACAAATATAATCTCATCCTTCCCTAGGAGAAGCTCTTGCAGCTTGCAGAGGGGCCATCTAAAGGTAATCTCAGACGTCCATATGTCAGAACACAACGCTAAGAAGGACTGATGAAGAACTGTGTTGACGGCAGAACCGGGAACATCTGATGTATTTACTTACACAAACACCTCATGATGAGAACGGACGTTGCTAATGATGAAAAAGCTGCAAAGACTCAAGGCTGAACCCAGTGTGTAGACAGTAGACAATGTTGAGGAGAGAGAGAGAGAGAGTGGCAGCGCTCGTAGTTAAGGCTCTATTTCTGAACACCCTCCTCGGGCGATGGTGGGGATAGCAGCACTGCTGGGATAAAGAAGTGTCACGCTATCACTCACGATGAAACACCATCGCGTCCCGCGCGCCAGGGCTGCTCTTCGCTCCGCTCATAATGAGTGGGGTGCGGCGGCGGCGGCCGCGGCCCGCATAAGCAACCGCCAGAGTGTGACAGATCCATCACGCCGAAGCCATAAAACTCAGCCTTCATTACGGCCAGATAGACTGTCCCCAATACGAGCCTCCCGCTATCTCCTGGGCTACCCAGACACACACACACACACACACACACACACACACGCGTACGTACGTATGTGTGTGTAGGTGTGCGTGTGGTGCGGGTGTGTGGGTCAAGCTGCCTATCCAGCACGTTGGTGCATCAAGCAGCTCTCTAGATGACTCCAGCTGTCCGCACACGGGCGCTGCACCAGCACCTGCTGCCCTGCTGCCTGACCCACACACGGCTCCGCGCCTCCATGCTGTGTGTGTTTGGATTTAAACCCCTCCCTGGCTCTCTATATGGGGTAGTAGTTGCGCTGTGTTGGTCCTATGCATCAGACACATTATATCACACCTGAGACATTGTGAGAGAGAGAGAGAGAGAGAGAGAGAGAGAGAGAGAGAGGTTAGTTTCTCCGCTCCTTTCTTAACATATGACTGCACTCAAGGAGTCCGCTTCAATACATCTCGCTGGCAGCAGACTCATAAACTGTCCGCACTAAAGAGCTGCCCCAGCGGGCACATCGTACCAACGGTCAAACAATGTCCGCCAGAGAGCTGGGGCTGGCGATGGCTGAGTCTCTCTCTCTCTCACTGTCTCTCTCTCTCTCTCTCTGTCTTTCACTGTCTCTCTCTCTCTCTCTCTCACTGTCTCGCTCTCTCTCACTGTCTCTCGCTCTATCGCTGTCTGTCGGTCTCTCTCTCTCTCACTGTCTCTCTCTCTCTCTCGCTGTCTCTCTCTCTCTCTCTCTCTGTCTGTCTGTCTGTCTGTCTGTCTGTCTGTCTGTCTGTCTGTCTGTCTGTCTGTCTGTCTGTCTGTCTGTCTGTCTGTCTGTCTGTCTCTCTCTCTCTGTCTGTCTGTCTGTCTGTCTCTCTCTCTCTCTCTCTCTCTCTCTCTCTCTCTCTCTCTCTCTCTCTCTCTCTCTCTCTTCCCATTCCATCACTGTAATACATATCTTGTGAATTTCATTCCCTGTTTCCTAAGTGGCTTGCCCTAATCCCTTATTTTGGTCAGAAGGGATATTTCAGACAATCTAAAGGCTAGATGTGCAGTTTGACTGTGTGTGTGTGTGTGTGTGTGTGTGTGTGTGTGTGCATGTGTGTGCCTGTGTGCGTGTGTGTGTGTGTGTGTGTGTGCGTTTGTATGCGTGTGTGTTAGTGTGTTTCCTGCAATGCGTTTTATCTTCTGCGTGTTCAGAGTGGTTGATTAGCACTCCTTTGAACTGGGATGTGGCAGTTCGGTTTAAACTATCACCTCAGCAAACCCTCTTCGTAGTCCTACACCAACACGCAATGCGTCCAGATAACCCTTTGAAGAACCCCTCTACTGAGTCGGGGTTCTTCAGCCCTCCGACCAATTGGGATGGGTAGCAGCACCATGCCTGTAGACCCACCCCCTGAGAGGGACAGGGACAGCTACCCGTGGTGCCACGGAGCCCCGCCATTA
>NC_140285.1:15187105-15229605 GCF_964030765.1 Micromesistius poutassou
GTCTGTGCTGTCTTTTTATCCAGAGTTTATTCAGATGGCTCTCAACTTTGACGAGTGCCGTCGGAAGTGGCTGAGGCTGGAGCAGGACCTGAGCTCCTGCCAGGAGGTGCTTGCTAAAACCCAGACGGAGAGGGGATCTCTGGAGGTCAAACTCAAGCACGCCCGTAATCAGGTGGACGTGGAGATCAGACGGCGACAGAAGGCCGAGGCAGAGTGTGAGAAGCTGGTACGTCGGTCGGATGTTTTCTCTCGCTCATATGTATAAACCGCGTTGTTAAAGTGTTTTTTCCTCAGCTGGCTTATCCAGAGATGTTAATGGGGCGGCATGTAGCTCAGGAGGTAGCGAGGGTTGACTGGTAACCTGAAGGTTGCTAGTTCGATCGAGTCTCGAGGTGTCCTTGAGCAAGACGCCTCACCCTGAACTGGCGGTCGCCCTGCGTGGTTGACTGCTAATGTTAGAGTGTGTGTGTGTGTGTGTGTGTTTTAACAGGATCGTCAGATCCAGTTGATCAGAGAGCTCCTGACCAGCGAGGGTTCCTCCAACAGCATCAAGCTGAATGATGAGCAGCGCTCTGCACTTGCCTTCCTCAACGCAAGGTCTCACGCCGTACCGAACATGAACACCAGCCGGAGGCAAGTTCTCTACATCATTCCGTTCCTATTGGTGATTTCTTTCTGTTCTGTCCACTCCAGTGAATCAACACGTACACGCTGGTTCTAGTGCTACTGAGGGAGTGGTCTCATCTATGTGTTTATCCCCCTCCTTCTGAATAGGCTGTTAACCATTGATGAGTCCGCATCCATCTTGTCAGACATCAGTTATGATAAAACGGACGACTCACTGGTGAGTTTTATTTCCGTCTTAATCCAACTTGCATCTTCTCATTTTTGTCATTATGTTCTTGTGTATGTTTTAATGTAGTCTCACAAATCAGACTTTAGATCAATATCTAAAGTCTTATGGCAGACAAGCTAAAATGTGGGTCGACTCTGTTTTGTTTTCTTTTGCTTCATGTTTGTTATTCACCAAATCCTTTTGCTGGAGACTAGGGGTCGTATTCACAAAGCTTTTTATCTTACCACTAGCAGTGCTCCTAACTCGCGCTAAAAGTTTTTACGTAGGAGATTTTTCTTTTTTCTTAAAAGTAATTAATTCACAAAGCCGCTGAGACCTCATACTCATACTCCTACTCATATAAGGATAAATCACTAAGAGTGAACTAAGAGTCACGCCCCCTTATGTCGATTCTCGTGCGAGAGTTTAGAAGCTGCCGGCGGTCTCGGTGAAACTCATTCGCAACTTCCCACTAAATCAATGAAAATAAGGAAATAGCCTAGGCTACAAATTAAGTCCTAACAAATAGTTATGGACAGTGCAGTTAGCAGAATACACGCATGATGAAGTTTGTGCAGACCACTATATTGACGTTGTATGCACGTTAAAAAGAGAAAGCAAACAATAAAAATACGTCAATTGCATTATATCAAGAAGGTAATTAATAGCACCCTGTAAACTATTATCCAATGAGAATATTTCCAGCACTTAAAGTTTGGGCGTAATTATAATTAAGGTGCGCCTGTGAGATTTTGAGTGGCCTCAAGTTCATGGTGATTTACAGGAACGCTGTTAGAATAACTGCTGTGGAAGCCAGGGTCCGGAGCGATTGATATGTGCTGCAATAACCAGAGTAATGATTAAATTAGGCTTGGTCAACTTTTATCAAATGCGGTCTGAGGACCTCGGTTGGTTTTTCGAGACCTTATACGACGGGTTGAATGAACAAAATAAAAATAAATGACAAATGTTGAGTGAACCACTTTCACTCAAACCATGGTCCATCACGCTGTACATGGGGGAATGACATGTATGGATAGAATCGCAAAATCCAATAGGGGGGGAGTTTCCTTCACAGCCCCGCTTCTGTGGTAGCAAATGCTTGGACCTAGACCGGTCACTACTAAATATCGAGTGTTATTCACTAATTCAACCACAAGTTTGATACCCTCATGATTTTGCCTATATCTCCATATCAATTCGCTGTCCTCCATTGTCTCCAAAGCATTCGGTCGCGCTGCAGCCATTTTCAGATTCTCTGTGAATAGGTCTTAGTGAGTTAGGAGTCCTCTCGAGGACTTTTAAGCTCTCCTAGACTTAGGTGCTACTTTTAGGCCTCAAATACTTTGAATTGCTCTTAGTAAAAGAAAATAGGAGTCCTACTTAGGACTACTTAGTCCTACTTATTCGCCACTTAGGACCTACTTTTAGACCTAAGATTCTTTGTGAATACGGCCCCAGATCTCCAAGCATGTGATTGGTGAACACAAACGGGTCCAGCATTAGTTAACTAAAACCAAAAATGTATGCACCGGGTAGCCTAGCCCACACGTGAATGAGTTTTCTGCAGTAGAATATCTGTGGAATGAAACAGGAAACGAGTTGTAACTCCGCACCTTGCAGATCCTGGTTGCTGGATCCCAGATTAGGTTTAATGATGCTAGTATTCCCTGAGCAGTTCTTTGGGTTTTATTGATTTTCAATCTCCAATCCTGGTCTGGTTGGTTGCAGGACTGGAACTGCTCGGCCGCCCCTGCAATGCGACTCAGGAAACGACAGAAGAGGGTAAATGCTGCAGACCAAATGTCTACTCTGAATCAGTCGCCATACGACCTGCATGCTAATGGGCCTCGATATCTTGCCCGCAGCGCTCCTCTAGAAACCAGGTGGATGGCCCTCCCATGATCGCCAAGAGATCTTGCTCTGCAGGCAGGAAGTCCCACAGGGTGAGTAATGACCCCCTGGGGCTGCACAGCAGGCAGGAAGCAGTCTGCTCCGCCCTGGTCCGACTGTTGTCCTTCTTCAGTTACAGGAGAACGAGTCTCTTGTGGCCAAAACCACGTTGACAGTACCGGCAGGCGGTGGCCCGGTGGAGGCCGTTTCCACTATTGAGACGATCCCAGCACCATATTGGACCCGCAGCAAGAGGACAACTGGTACGGGGTCTATATGTTTAGATGGATTGATTGATGGATGGATGGGTATTAATCTTGATAGCTGGATATACTGTATATTATTCAAGTATTGTACCCCAAGTCTTAGAAAAATTACACCTGGATGTAATGTTTGATGTAACTATTAACCTGGCAGTAGAACAAAAATATGTAAAACATCAATACGGCAGTACATTAAGCTATTAATGTACTACCAGATTTATGTATACATATTTGTATTGATTGGTGGAGGCATCACAAGGGACGTGTTTTGATCCTCTGCAATTTGATTCGCGATATCTGCAGGGCCAGATAAACCAGAAGAACAGTGCGGTGTGGTCTATATAATGGGCAGTTGGATTGTTATGCACTGGTTTGTTTAAAATGGAAACTCTGAATGTTCAGCTCAGAGGTCTTCATCCCCCCCCTCGCCCTCTCTCCTGTCCAGAAACCATGGAGTGGGACTCTGAGTCGGTCCAGTCAGTGGAGATCTTCAAACAGCCCGGGGTCCCCGATAGGGTTACGCGAGCGGAGCCAAGCACCCCACAAAACACTGGGAGCATGCGTCTCCACGAGTTTGTCTCCAAAACGGTAAGAACAACATTGTGGCCGGAGTCGATATGTGGTTTTCCGTATTGACAATGCTTGTTGTTGGTGTGGATAATGGTGCGTTCATTTTTATAAAGGGTTGTTTTATCATCAAGCAAACGGATTGAAGTCTTGGTGGTGGAGATCGCAACAAAAGCTAATTGTACCGTTAAACAAACTACCAATTTGTGAAAGTGATTGCATTGGGTTTTTATTTTATTTTATTTATTCTGTAACTGTTTTGTACAAGGTTGTTTGAGGTCATTTATTAAGTTAAAGGCATTCAGGGTGTGTCCTGTTCCCTCATGTGGAATTTGATTGTGGCTTAATAGTGACAACAGATGTTCATGTATACCTTTTTTTCTTTGCTTGGCATCTGTGCCCATTGTTGACCACATATGTTGAGGGACCGGTGTTGGTCTATGTTGGTGACACCGTCAATCCTGTTTTGTCTTTAGGTCATCAAGCCAGAGTCCTGCGTGCCCTGCGGCAAGAGGATCAAGTTCGGGAAGATCTCCCTGAAGTGTCGCGACTGCAGGGTGGTCTCCCACCCAGAGTGCCGTGAGCGATGCCCCCTGCCGTGCATCCCCACCGTGGCTGGCACGCCCGTCAAAATCGGCGAGGTACTACTCTTGCTGATATCTTGGTCATTTTGCTAAACATCACTTTCCCTAGAGGCCCTAAGCGTTGTTGTTAACCTACTTGGCGTGGCGCGTGTGTCCAGGGAACGCTTGCGGACTACGTCTCGGTCACGTCGCCCATGATCCCACCGCTGGTCGTCCACTGCGTCAACGAGATCGAGCAGCGGGGCCTGAATGAGGTGAGGGTTGTTTGGGTATTTCTTCATAGGACGGGTCTGTAGACGAGGGACTCTGCTAAGCTATTATCCCATCTCATGCTGAAGTAGCAAAAAGCTTGTCAGAAATGAATTGAGCCGCATCCCCCGGGATTAATTTCTCGTCCTGAAATGTGAATAGTTACATTTCACTTTAGAGAGTGGGGCGGTGGCTTTTGCCTCGTTAAAGCCCTTTTAAAATACAGGCCCGTTTAAAATGTCTGTCAATGAGTCAGTCTATGCATAGGCAAAGAGTGAGTCTGGCTGGACCTCGCCTGGTAGGGTTTGTGCTCTGATGGACAGGGTGAAGACTAACTCTGAACTTGTCCCCCAGACGGGACTGTACCGCCTGTCTGGTGCCGAGCGCACCGTCAGGGACCTGAAGGACAAGTTCCTGCGCAGCCGAACGGTTCCTCTGCTCAGCAAAGTGGAGGACATCCACGCCATCACCGGCCTGCTCAAGGACTTCCTGAGGAACCTGAAGGAGCCCCTCCTCACCTTCCGCCTCAACAGAGCCTTCATGGAGGCAGCAGGTGTGTGTGTGTGTGTGTGTTTACATTGAGGTCTGTACTAGCCCCACTAAATCTATCAGTCCTAAACATCAGTGTGTGCTTCTGGCTTTTTTTTTCATTCATTTTTGGTGCAAACTCTTAATATAATTCATATTATAATAATATAATTATATTAAAGTGGTTGAGTAGCCTTCATCCTACAAAGGATGTTCGTTAAAAAACAGACACTGGCTGCGTTTCAGATCGTCTGCATTTGAGCGCATGCATGAAAGAGACTTGAGAAGATCTGCTGGAACTAGTCAGAAACACGTCACGTTCCCACCACGTCAGGTGGTGGGACGTCACGTCACGTCACGGGTGCACTTCTCGTAGTTTGAACAAAGAAGATGGCCCGCCCAGTAAATAAGTAATCACAATGGAGGTCAACTCTTCTGCAGCCAAGGGATTTTGTTCGCCAACTGTAGTTTCAATGAAAACAGTCTGAAGCCCCTTTCCCTCATAAAAGATTAACATGATGAGTGACAAAGTGAAAGTTCATGAAGTTCACAAAGTCATCTATTTTTAATGTGCATAGTTTGGGAGAGGGCACGCCTCTTTGAAAGGAGTTATGTCATTTCTCACGTGGGAAATTCCACGTGGTAATTCCAACGTGGTAATTCCAACATTATTTTATGCGAGGCAACGCAACACATACTTGATCTGAAACGCGCCTGTTTTTATGTAGTTCTATTTGGGAGAACTTCCTGATGTCAAAGATCCAAAGACTGCATGGCCTCTCTCCCATTGAGACCCACTTTCAGTCAGTGCTAGGGGAGGCTGTTATAGTTAGACTCTGCAGGCTGGATAGTCATTTTTTATTTACATATGGGCACAGCCTTACATTTTTCCGAAAAACTCCCCAAAGTGATGTCTTGCTCTCTTTGCACTTGCCTCTCCGGTTAGAAGTAAAGTAAAAACAAAGAAAATGTTATGCCATGACTAACTGATGGTTATTCCATTGCTCTACTTAAACACGTTGAAACCTTGACCTGTCCTCTGCATATTTACGTTAGCCAGCACACGGGGTCTAACGGGAGGATCAACTTAAACTGTCCAACCAAACTTGGTTACACATCATGACCCATTTGAAGTGTTAATATGTTACACTTTTCATTGCCTCAGCGTTTCTCCTCACTTACTCTCTCCTGACGTTGTTTTATTATTATTTTTTTCCACAGAGATCTCCGATGACGACAACAGCATAGCTCAGATGTACCAGCTCATCAGCCAGCTGCCGCAGCCCAATAGAGACACGCTGGCCTTCCTGACGGTTCACTTCCAGAGGTCAGTAGCTACTGTGTGCTCCCATCTTCTTGTCCCATTCACATTGTTATTGATTACTTGTATGAGTATGCCCAGGCTATTGAATCATCATTTCAACAGAATAAATGGCACTAACAAAGACATTGTGATTTTTAAATATGACGCCATTTAGCATTTGGATGAGTGGGACTTTCTCCCCCCAGCTCCAGTAAGAATCGGAATAATGGCCGCGTGTGTTTTCCCCTCCAGAGTCGCTCAGAGCGTGGCCACCAAGATGGACGTCAGCAACCTGTCTCGAGTACTGAGCCCCACGCTGGTGGGCCACGCGGTGCCTAACCCCGAGCCCATGACCATCCTGCAGGACACCAAGCGCCAGCCCAAGGTAGGGCTTCAGAGGCCGTCCGCAACTAAAGCCCCTCCGATGACGAGATGAGCCACGCTCGGGCTGTGGAGCGCCCGGACATGCCCTCCCATATCTAACCCTCCTGTTGGCTGGTGGCCCGTCGCGACGCCCCAGTTGAATCACAGAGACAATTGCAGCTTTGCTTGGCAGCCACTTGGCAGTGACCTGACGACACTCAAGAGGGGAGGAAGTGGAGGAAGTGTGAAGCCCTGATGGCTGCTATCTTTTTCTACAGGTGGTGGAGCGCCTGTTGGCGTTGCCCTTGGAGTACTGGAGCCAGTTCCTGATGGTGGAGAACGATCACCCCACATCCAACATTCAAAGTAAGAGGCAGAAAAGTTAACAAGCAGAGTTGCCCGAGGCTTTGATTAAAAACACAAAACCAATTGGGAAGATTTCTGATGGCTGTGTTTTTCGTGTATATTCTAGATGTGTTCTTAAATGTTAATTGTTTCCAGTGAGCATTTTGGGGCCGCTCACCACTCCAGAGCACCAGCTGAATAAGACGCCCTCCTCCAGCTCTCTGAAGCAGCGTGTCAAGTCCTCCCTGACGCCCAGGTACACTCACGGGACCTTTACTCTCCACGGCCGCTGTCGGCTTGTCGGCTAGCTCTGACCTACCCTGTCCAGCCACTTGTCGACCATCTTTGTAGTTTTTTATTTATTAGAAAACCTGATCACATGACCTTTTTTATTGCAGTTTTGGCAGCAAGAGCAAATCCGCGGTGGGCTTTTCTCGGCAGGGTAACTTCTTCGCGTCGCCGCTCCTTAGGTAATCCTAAGGGGCCGTCTTCAGCTTCTTTGAACCACAGCGATCCTAGCAACGCTTGGATCACAAAAAGAATACTTCAGTGGTCAGTAACGTAATATAAGCAGCATTTAAGTGTCCTTTGCATGTTTTGAATATTTTGGACAGATTTGTGTTTTATTGAGACTTCTATGTATATTATTTGTAAAAGCTTTATTTTATAATCTCCACAGTAGGTTAGGGTCTATGCATACCTATCATCGCTTCTCAGTCATGCAGGAATATTTTGATTATTTAGAAGTCATTTGACAATTACCTTTTAATATTTATAGGTTGTGTTTTTTGTTCTTGCAAGGTGTTCAACTCATGTATCACTCAGAAGTTGATCCACATTTAGCATTTCATTCACAACATGTGTAACAGACCAGTTGACAGATTTTATATTTAGTTTGTAATGTGATCTTTAAGACAAATGTAATGATTCATGTCTGATGGGTTTCAATACCGTGTGTATGTACTGTAAAATGTTATTGCCTATTCCAATTCTCTGTTCTCTCAGCATACAGGTAGATGCTAACTTTAGTAGGCTAGTTAAACTATACAGCTGGCTTATCTATGCAAGCGTGCTTTAGAAAATTATTAGTTGTTTTTTTGTATCTGGACCCATATCTACCATGACCCACCAGCTCCTCATAGGGCTGCGGTTCTTGTTTCCTGAGGTTCATTCTACAGCCAAAATAGGATTTGGGAATTGTTTTTTTCCCCATTGGATGTTTTTTAAGATACATTAAGTACATTTTCTATGTGAAAACCTTTTGTAAAATACATTTCTACAATTTTACTTGTTTCAAGTCTCTTTTTGTTGAAGACAAATCTCTATCCATTATCAGTTGAGCAGAAAATCCTATTCAATTATATATATTATACTACCCATTACATGGATTAAATGAATGCTAATTCAGTTCCAGTAGATTGTGGTTTGACATGCTGATCCAACCACAACATCATTATAGCATACCTCTTGATGCTTCGATCACTACACTTTAAACGCTCTGTGAATCGAACCCCAAACCCAATCCGTGTTCCTGCCGTGCTCTGAACTAAGGCATTGCAAATAGAAAGGCACTCTATTTCTCATGGGTAGCAACTGTATGGGGTTGTTAATGGCGCGTGTGGTTGTGTTGCTGGGTGGTTTTATTATTTATGAATTGCTTAAGCACTTCCCTAAATGTCAGCTTTGTCGGCCAGGCTAAAAGACAAGACTGAGGTTTTATGGAGGTTTACTTAGTTCTGTCATTCCCACAATACCAACCAGTGGCATTTTGTTTGGAGGTCTGATGTGTTTTTTAAATTAGTTTTCAATGCAGCATGATTATTACAAAAGGTGGAGCAATCCTAGTATTCACAGTTGGATTGAAAGTAAACAATAGCCCTGAACATATTTCACAAGTCTAACAAGTCAACAGTGGGTTTCATCTCCTAAAGAACACTGTTCATGTAAACGTTGGGCGTCGGCGCCTGGTCTGCGTGTCCCTCAGAACCGAGGAAAGGGCCAGAGCAGAGGGGTGTTCTTCACGTAGCTCTGGAAGGCCGGGTCAGATCCCCACTTCTTCAGGGCCTGCTTCTCCAGGATGGGCACGCCGCTGACGTGGCGGAGCAGGAACCACACGAAGAGGGGCGACACGGCGCTCAGGTACTGGGGGCCCTGCATGACGGACGAGGCGGAGAGCCAGAGGCCCGACCACTGCAGGATCTCTCCCAGGTAGTTGGGGTGGCGGCTGTAGGCCCACAGGCCGTGCTGGATGAATTTTCCCTGCGGGGAAACAACAACTATTGAACTGGGAATTTATTTTAAAACCTTTTCTTACAAAAAACAAAAGGGTTGTTTGTTTAAAGCAGGTCAGATTAGATTAGTGTTATCAGTGCACCCACAGCATTATTTGGATCACGTTTGAAGAACCACTTCTGCTGGTCGGCCACAGCCTGAGTGACGAAGCCCAGGCCCCAGACGCCCCAGCCAATGTAATCCCTCACACCCACAGGCACATCCCGCCTCTCAGCATTGAGCATCAGCGTGGGCAGGAGGGTCATGAACACCCACACAGCTGTGAAGAAAAAGACGACGTCAAGAAGACATCAAGCAGACTTTCTGAGACCCTTCTTTAATAATGCATTCCACTGCACTGTCCAGGCCTGTGGAGAGGAGTGTGAGGGGCCGCTCTGAGCACCTTGAATGCTCCAGTATACGAAGAAGGTCCCTGGGCTGTCTCTGACGTGGTTGAACCGGCGGTCCTGGCCGTCCTTCAGGATACGCATGAACAGGAATGTTCCCAACCTGCAGGGAGAACAACGTTCCCGGCAGTTGTTAAAGTTAACCCCAAAGATTATTGATTAACCCGACGCTTGTGCCTCACAATCATTCGTTCTACAACACTGACCGAGCCAAGGTCCTTGAAAGGAGACAAAAATGTACGGGTTTCATACATAACTGCCTAATAAATTACTATTTAATAGCTGATATATAGGGTTTCTGGGCTGGATTGTGGCCTAGAGGGCTGGGGTGGAGGGTGTCCTGGTTGGCATGGTTACCTGATTCCCCATGCGGTCACCAGGCCGGTCTGCACGTTCTGCCGGACATGGCCAGCCCCTCCCCACAGGTGACTCAGGTGGGCTAGCAGTATAAATGTCCCTGATCCTTTAAGGGGGAGAATAAGGACAAGACAGTCAGTCACAGACCCTGAAGGTTAGGAACATGTGTCCTTTACTGTGCATGAGTGTGCATGGCTCATCCTATCATTTGTCGGTGGTGTGAAGGTGTGTTCTTAATAAATCTTTTACTAAAGGGAATTGGTTCCAAAGTTCAAGGGAAACTATCCAAGAGTACGGACCATAGTTGAGACTCAGAGGAGGACACGCAACCCACTCTCAAGGTGATCAATTTCTCTTCTTCTCCTTCTTTTCTATTCAAATAAGATCAGCTTTATATCGTTTCGTTTTTTTTTACTAACAGTAGAATATATCGATGTGCGGAAAAATCAATGATATTAGATCAATTTGCTTGTGAGTGTATGGAAATGTTAAAGCATTTTCTGTTTCAAATGCTAATTCTGACAAAAAAGTGATCATAAAAGTAATCATTCATATGCATTTACATGTAATTCATTACATAATGCTGCATTGTAATAATCTCAATCATTTTCGGTCAACATGGAAACGGTGGTGTAATTTATTAATAGTTGGTCTACAGAGGTACGCATTACCATCGGAGCCGGTTAGGAGCTAGAGCCCACTCTTCCAAACGGATTAACATAACTGTGTCTTTAAATGTAGGCGGGGCATCGGATTTGTTTTACAACTCGGATGTTTACACAATCCTCATTTTATAACAGTGACATACCAATTCGTAATTTAACATTGTATAATATAGGGGATTTATAAATGGTCGTTGTTTGCATTTTTGCAAAATAAGTGTGTTGAATGGGTTAAAATAAAAACGACAACAAAGCACCAATTCGTGGTAACCCATGTGTAAACTGCAACAAAACCTGCTAGAATTACCTGCCAGGTCATAGAACTTCTCCGTTTTGAAGGCCGCCGCCACAGCCCATCCAGCCCACTGGATGCCCAAATCGGCCACCGCACATTTGACAATCGTGCTCCCCATAATCAAGTCCAGCAGTCCTTGGAGTATCACATGCATATGAGATATTCTCATGAGACCAACCCTCCTCTGTCCCAAGATATGAACGGACTAAAGGTTCATTCGCGTCCAACTTGTAGGAGTGGCTTAGACTTAGACAGATGGGTCTTGTAGTCAGTAATCACGGAGGACGCTTTTTTCAACTTTGCAAGATGTGATGTAAAATGCAAATTATATTATTAATATGGTATCCTTTCTTGTAACATGCACTTCATATATCTTCCTTTCAGAAGTAAATTCAATAAAATAAAACGATGGCAGAGGGTAATAGTCCAAAGGGCGGTGCTGGTGTCTTTACTAAGAAAGTCCAAAGGCAACTGAGCAGGAGCAAAGAGAAGGTACACTCACACATGAATATATTCAGACTGAAGCATAAAAACATTCTCCTGTCTGCGCCTTCACTTGACGTGTCTGCTTGTATAACAGGTATTACAAAGGTTCGGCAAGACGGTGGAGTCCAGAGACGACGTCTTTGACAGTTGGCTGCAAAGAGTTCATGATCAGCAGGTAACCACTCTGGTTGGGGCCCATACTCCAGAGCTAGTCTTCACAGAATGTGCTCCATTTTATTGCAAACAATAAAGAATAAGTTCTCTTCCTTCCCAGTCTGATGGGACCCGGATTCACAAAGATCTGAAGCTCTACTTGGCGGCAGTCAGAGGTGAACTTGAGTGTTTGAGTTTGGTGCACCTCTATATATATAAATTAAAAAAAATATATATATATATATGTATATATATATCCTCAGCACCTCTGACCACCAAGTGTGCGGCCTTAGGCTATATCCCTAATTTGAGGACGTGTGGCCTGTATAGGGCTGCATTATCTCTAGTTCATACCCTCACAGAGCCACTAGACTAGCTGCTTTGTGTTTTGAATTTCCCTGCAGACATGCGCAGCGCTTCAAGACGCCTGTCCCAGTCTCTGTTCGATGCTTACGAGAACCACTGGGCGGGAGATGAGGATTTGGGGGCGATCGTGGAGGTCTGATATGAAAAAGATACTGATAAAATTAGAGGGGTTGGATGGCTCCCCAGTAACACCACCATTACCTACGTTATACATACACAAGCTAGACGTAGCTCCCACCTTCTCATAGTTTTTTAACACTGGCTGTCTGTTGAAGGGTGAGGACCTCCTGTGGAACGATTACGAGGTGAAGGTGTGTGACCAGGCTCTGCGCAGCATGGAGTCCTACATGGGCCAGTTCCCCGATGTCCGGGTAAAACACACACACACACGCACGCAGGCACGCACGCAGGCACGCACGCACGCACGCATGCACGCATGCAAGCAGGAACACACACACACACACACACACACACACACACACACACACACACACACACACACACACACACACACACACACACACACACACACACACACACAAACAAGCACAACAATTAACCCAGAACACGAACACACAAATTCATTGTTCTAATGATGTACTGTTTTTTTTTCAACTACAGGACAGGATTTCCAAACGGGGGAGAAAACTAGTTGATTATGACCACGCCCTACATGAGCTGGAGTCCCTGCAGACCGCCAAGAAAAGGGATGATGTCAAAATAGCAAAGGTCAGGAAGGGTCAGAAATGGCCCGCTGCATCAAAAAAATCCAGTTTGTGTCCCAAACCCTAAATGTCATCTCTGAATATACTCAGGGCAGCCATGATGCATTCAATTCCACAGGCAGAAGAAGAGCTGAACGAGGCCAAGCACGTCTATGAGGCCATCAACACCGAACTGAAGGAAGACTTCCCTTCTTTCCATGAGAGGTGAGGGGAGGACCATGGAGCCACGTCCAGGTGTCGCTGAAGCCTCACCATTAATAACTCCTCCTCCCCCGTAAAACTCATTGTTGTTGTGTTTGTCTTTTGCAGCCGCATCGGATGCTATGTGTCCGTCTTCTCTGCCGTTTCCTCTTTGCGTCACACCTTCTACAAGGAGATGAGCACGGTATACTGCATTTGGCCGTCCTCCCTCTTTCCTCCAGTTCGCCGTGCTGTTTCTGGGGATGATATGAGATGAGACTTTCCTTATGTTTTCATCTCTTTGATTTGGTTGTTTGTCTCACAGCTGAACAGCGACTTACAGAACGTGATGAAGGACCTTCAAGCGCAGCATCCAGACCAGGTGTTTGCTGTGAAGGGCTTACAACGGCAAGTTTATTTCCCAGTGCCTTGTGTATTTACTGATACTCGATCATCCATCCATCCATAATAACTAATATAACCCCTCCCACCACATCTTAGGTATGGCTCTCTGAAGAGACGCTCGCTGATGTCTCCCAAGTTATGGAAGTCCAGCTTCTCTGACTTCCACCAGACCTACAGCCCCAAAATGGGCACCCAAAGGTTCAGCTTCAAGTCCCCTGACAGGCCTCGCCAAGGCGGCACCCTGACCAGGGAGAGCAGCCTGCGTGGCGGGGCGGCCCCCGCAAGGTCTCGCCACTCAGAGACGCCCTCCGTGGAGCTGGGAGACGAGGACAGCCAGTCCCTCCGCAGCGACGCAGACGGCTCCCTTGCGGAGGCCCAGCAGCCCGGGTCCGGCGGTCACACCGGGACAACGGGAGCTGACGCAGAGGAGCTTAAGGCGGAAGAAGATCAAAATGGTGGTGGGGAGGAAGACAAGTCTGTGAAGGACGATGAGGCAGAGGCGGATCCCGCATCACAGAACCATCAGGAAGATAAAGGCGGCGAGGGTGATGCCACAGCGCGGAGTGAGAGCAGCTCAGAACTGAACCACTCCTTTGACTCAGAGAGCTTGGATCTGCAGCTGTCTGCCGTGGCCAACGGCACGCTGTACATTGAAGAGAAAGAAGACCCAGCGTCCATAGCTGTCGACTCTCTGGGCTCAAAGGAGGTTCCTCAGAAGGTTAGTGGTCTGAGCCTGGATAGGGCTGAGTCTGACACATATTGACAGCAATGCTCTCTGCTGGAATCCTGATCTTTTGTGTTTGTATTCTGTCTGGTGTTTAGGATGTTCCTTTAGGAAGCCAGCTACCACAGGACTCAAAAAACACTGAGGTGTAACACAACAAACTAGAAGGTTTGTGGGTTCTAAGCCAAGAATCTGTATGGCGTTCTTGTTCTTGTTGTTCTATTTTTTTCTGTAAACATTTGATGAGAAAATAATTATTATTTGTTGTCTAAAAATGTCCAAACTGTTAATGAGTGTTAAGCATTTTATAATTTATGTGAAAACAAATCTGCATAGATACTAAAATTATGGAAATAACCCTGCTGGTGAATAGCATATCGGCATAATGACTTCTGTGTTGACCATAACTTAATTACCCTTTCAAAAATAATTACAGTGTGATTTGACACTAGTTATTGTAAAGATGTTTTGACAATAAGTCTGGTCTCTGACTTTTAATTATTAAGTAAATTGTCTGTTTAGTCTGTAAACCTTCTTCAGCCAACCTTATTAATTTGAAATAACTTTGTTTATTAATGATACACTTAAAAAACCCATTCTGATAGAACATTGTACATTGTATAAATCCCTAGGCCTAATCACCTTCAGTAGTTCATAGAACTTGTGTTCCACTGACAATGTTGATGACTCAAGAACCAGAACAATAAAGCTTAGTAATTCTGTGTCCACCGCTTGTTGCCTCTGCTTGCTGAGAAGGTTTGGTTGGGGTCGATCAGTGAGCATATCCTCCACACAGCACAGGGGAAGGGGAGGGACAGGAGCGGCGGAAATCAAGACGTTGTCAGCAGCATAGGCGTGACTCCTGCGTCCTAAAGCACACAGTAGACAGGAACCGCAGGCTCAGCGTGTCCGCCTTCAGTACACTCTTTCTCACGCACGCCTCGTTAGGTTTCATTTGGTTCGTGAGCGTTTAATCCATATACTATACTAACAGTTATCGGTTTGCGTACTGAAGAAACATAATCGCATTGTCGTTGTGACCCAGGTAAGTGTACTTAAACAGGAGCTATTAGGACCAATGTACAGTATTGTTATTTAGTACTAGTAGCAGCTCAACAAGTAGTTTGTTTTAAAGTTCAGTGAAAGAATAGATCAACGCATTGGTTAATGTTGATGGATCCAAATGAGTTAAACAAAATTATCCCGGAACGGAGTGTGCTTTTTATTTTCATTTTCCTTTTCATTATCCAAAGGGGGTTTATGAAAGTTAGTCAAACAAAAGAATGTCAGCTGCTCTTCGCACCTCATGATGTCATCAACAATGGGCCACACACACACACACACACACACACACACACACACACACACACACACACACACACACACACACACACACACACACACACACACACACACACACACACACACACACACACACACACACACACACACACACCGACCACTCAGCTCATAAGTTCACACCTTGTTCATAAGATTCGTGCTTCAAATTCGTTGCAGACACGATCATCATGGACACGACCTCCCCTCCACCTATGAATGGTAAGTGTGTACGAGGAACATCTGAAACCTTGAGAAACATTGAGATTGTTTCCTGGAAATAGCCTCCATAAGACCTGTTTAACTCCATTCTCATTCATTGTTAAAATCTAATATCAGAGTTCTACTCTTAGCTTCATTATTTGATCAACCTTTTTTGTGGTGAGCATTCAATGTGAGATATGTGACTATTATTCGACTTCTGACTTACTGCAGCATTATTCAATTATTAGGATAATTCTTTGGCTAATTAATATGAGAATTGATTAAACATTTTGGGGATATATAGTGCAACATGTTTCTTCATTGTATTTCATTAGTCATGTTAACGGCCGTGTTGATATTTTCACCACAGTCACCACAGTCACCACAGCCGCTCCCATGCACACGGAGTCCACTGTTATTGGAGGTAACTATACAGTTTGAAGTCTTTTGGAGAGCCTTTCCTTAAGAGCCGTGAAAGTCCCTTAATGTAGCTGGTGTTTGCTGCTCCTCCTCCCAGTGGTGATCACGCTGCTCCTGGTGACCCTAGCGGTGGTGGGCTTCCTGCTCTACCGCTACCTGTGCCATAACAAGGGCGCCTACCGCACCACCGGGGAGCCCGCCCCAGGAGAGGACTTTGCAGAAGACCGCAAACCGAACCAGGCGACCACTGACAAGAAGGAGTACTTTATATGAACCCTGGTCAATGCCGACCAGCACGCCGAGGAAATGAATGGACCTTGTTGGACACACTGAGAAGAGATGGTTGAATGGGAGTGTTCTCTATTCTGCTGTGTGCTGCCTGCCATGCGTGGAATGTCTTCTTGTTTTTGCTGCAACAGCCCATAAGCAGGAATGAAAAAGGGGGATGGAAAAAAAGTGAATATGGATGTATAGCTGAGCAGCTGGCCGTGAGAACAGGTGTTTACAGACATACGGCGTGAGCAGGTGGTTCCCTCCATTTTTGTCTAGGTCATCATTGTGACGAGGTGCTTTGACAATCAATACTTTAGCCAGGGTTAGTTTTTACTATGCAGTATCTGTTCTATACCTGTGTATACAGGACATTGTCAATACAGGATGTTTTTTTTAACGGTCAAAACATTGTTTTTTTAATAATGTGCAATCAAATAGTGGACTTTGTTTTTCTCTTGTTGCACGTTCCTTGTATTTGTATGTTTTGTCTCTTGTACCTTGCATTCTTATGTTAAACAGTTTGTTATTCAGATTCAGAATTGTCCGTTTTGCCAAATATAGAGGACAATGAACACATTTTTTGAACAAGTCATTACTTGATCTGAGAATTTAAACAATTATGTCCGATACCCACAATGTTTCAACTTTATTCCATGAAACGCCATGTCTAAACTATTACAGTATCCTTGTCATCAAAAATGTGCCAAAACTCTGCCTTTTGTTAACTAGCTGCAAATTGACAGCCATTTTGGATTTGCAGTTGACCTATAAACTAAATCACCATAATGGAATAATTAATGAACAATGCATAGGAAAACTAATTACTGGTCATAAAAACTGACATTTTCTCATACAGTACACATACCCGTTTTCTAAATAAAATCAAGATAAACGGTCATTTCAAATTTCCAAAATAACATTTATTCTAATTTGTCATTTTAAATTTTAAGTTTAATATAAAAAGTTAAGCGCACCCAAGTTCTTGCAAAGAGTTCCCTTTGACATTTCTCAGTACATTGAAGTGACACTCATCTCCTTTTAGTAATCTTAAAAGATAGAAGCCATACCAAAGCTCATCAAATCACCTCAGTACACATTACAAAATAGTTTTGAGAATCCCTGACTAAATGTCCATAATCCATCAAAGACAATTCCATTCCATGCTAGCTGTGGTTGGCATGGCTACTACTGGTTTAGCTGTAGTTTAAAGTTCTTCATATTGCTGGGACTAGGCCACCATTCTGTTGCATTACAAACACAATTAAATCTTAAGTAGGACAAAAATATCATGTAATGACAAGGTTTAAAGGCTGTGGCCAAAAAGAACATTTGTTCCAAGCTGAGGAATACACCAGCACATTCTGCAGCCATGCATCACTTTTATCCGATATTTTTGCAGTTAATCAAGTTTCTTGTCAGCTCTCTCGGTGACCTTGTCAGGCTGACATTGAGAGAAAATCAAACAAGAAGCTCCCTTTGACAATGGAATTTGTTGTGCTGGCCACAGCTATTAAGACCAAGTGCTATGTCGGATACCCAGGGACACATGTTACTAAACACCAAAAATCAACTCAACCAGCTGATTGTATGCATACCGGCAGGAAATCCTGACATTACCTTAATATTGTATTCATTCATAAGTACATTTTTTTTTTAAGTTCATTAATAAGCATAAGTGTCCTGGTGAAGTAGGTGTGCAGACAGTGATGCTAGTAAAAGGTAAAACTGCAGTTGGGCATATTTTATGAACAGACCATGTTTAATGTTTAAGAAGTATTCTAAAATACTAAAATACTACAATGCACAGAGTCGTCATACGTTTGTTACCAAATAAATGAACATAAAAAAGTAGCTGCTATGCGTGGGTCTCGCAGGTTTTCAAAGCAGTGCATTTTTAGATGAATTAACTCAAGGGGTCATATCACTCTGGCTATCAAATACAAAGGCTTTTGCAATGATATGTTGGCTTTAAAATCGTGACATAAAAACATTCACAACACATTCACACATGGTAGCACTATAGACCAAGTCTTTGGTACAACCAGCTTCTTGGTTATACAAAACAAATGTATTAGGCTAACAAATAATATAATTCAAAAATCTGCGTATAAATTAAAAAAAAGGAGGGCAGAAATTAAGGAGTCACTTGACATTGTGATAGGTTACACACGGATATTAAAAAGGTTGTATTATTTCCTAAATGTAATAAAATATTTTAAACAGATCATGCCAGAGTACATACATAAAACACAAGAAGAAACAGCAAGTAATAATTGTTGCAGTCCATACAATAATCAACTAAGTGTAAAACGCTGGGTATCCGACTCTAAAACAACAATGGTAGAAAACCGAACAACTAAAATGTTGACACCAACCACTCCATTTTACTCAGCTCACTATTAGGACTCAATTTAAAATTCCTTCTTTTAGGTTTCCTTAAGTTACTTTGCTTTAATATGCGGATATCTCGAGTGCTCTTTGGCACTTGTTCATTTTATCTACCAGTTGCCCAATAAGGTACAGTAAACCACTTATCTAGTGCTTGACTAATGCTGTAAGCTTTTTTTTTGTTACATGTTCCTCAAATTGATCAGGTAGCATGGAGCCTATGCAAGTGTGACATGGACATTTTGCTTATCGCGTTCAGGCTTCAAGGCTTTTAGTATGTCCAGAATTTAAAACAGAATATGAATGTGAAACATTTCCAACATGAGCTTTACTAAATACAAAGCAACATCTAAAACACAAGAATTTCTGGATTTGATCCACAAAGAACTTCAACAGAACCAGTTTGGGGTGGAATTTTGCATTGACAGAATCTGATGAAGGGTTCTTGGAATGAATTTCTGAATGACATTTTTTTTTTGACAGCCACTCTAGGCAGTGGTCTCAATCAATTGTAAAAGTGCCCTAGCAAGTGGAATACTGTACCTATTAATAGGGCTCTAAGTTATTACATTCTGTTAGGTGATATCAGTATCATGGCGTGACTGAGCAGCCTTAAAAGGGAGGCATATGGGATGGGGTGTAAGGGCATAGTCGCGTTGGAAGAAGGGAATGAGGTTGGGAATACAGGGAGGAAGGGATAGGGCAGGGGGGGGTCGTCGAAAATGGCTGCCGTTACCAGATGGTATAACCTCCACCGGAGCTTCCCAGGAAGAAATTATTCTTGCGCTGTGCCATCACAACATTAGCACCCTGCATGGCAGCCAGCTGAGCGGCATTTGGGGGGTGTCCCGGAGGTGGGGGCTGGAACATGAGGAGAAAGAGTCAACGTGGGTATGCACAAACAAATCAAAGTACCCATTCAATTCAATTCAATTTTATTTGTATAGCCCTTAATCACCAGGCCAAATATTTATGACACCCCCCTGACCCAAGCCCCCACACAGGCAAGAAAAAACTCCCTTAAGCAAGGAAGAAATATTGGGAAGAAAAGTGTTTTATTGTTGTGGCATTCATCATAACTTATTTTAGGAAGCATGAAAGTAAGAAAGTTAGTAGGAAACAGTTTATATGGAGTGTCACTCTTGTTTACCTGGACCAAATTCAAACATAGGGGTTTAATACTTAATACTATACTAAATACTTATTTATATTTACTTATTATTACTGTAAATGCAGATGCTCACCGGAATGGAAACACTGCTGGTGGCCCCGAAGCGTGCTCCGGCATCATAGCCTCCATCCACCATCACTGTTGAGCCCGGGGGGTACATGGCTCCCATCTGATAGTAGGCCATCGGGACATTCTGGCCGACTGCCCCCACTGGAATGTGCTGCTGCATGGGCATGAACATCTGTGCCCCGGGGTATGGGGAGGACATCTGAGGTACCTGGCCAGGCACCTGGGGTGGAAGCACAAATCTGGGCTGGTATATCTGTAAAGATGGAGAATTTATTCAATAAATGTTCAATGTAATAATTGGAATAGGATACAACGAGGATATGTTTGTGATCGCTAGTAATGTCAATTTAGGAACTACTTAGTTCTCTCCATAACTTACCTCAGAGTATGCAGGAGGTGCATCTGTGTATGGAGGCGCCTGGGGGGATACTTGCATAGCAGGAGGGTAGATGGGTGCGCTGTTCTGTTGAGGGTACAACGCTTGCTGGGGATATGAACCTGAAAAGTAAAAGATAAATGAATATCGACCAAAAAAATTAAATAATAAATAACATAATAATGAAAACACCCATGGGCGATTTGGCTAAAATATATTTAGGGTTGTAGCTGACGTTTTTTTAAATATTTCTCCAGAGAAATCCATGGTGATGGATGAATCGTGAGGTTTAATGTGTTTTAATGGCTATCGTTATACCAACGATGACCTCGATGATCGCCGTCAGACGCATTCGCGATTTCTCAAGAAATGCGGTCGCAGACTGTCATTATTTCCTTCTCTTTCAACAGATGGGAGAAACCGAAAGATAGCCAGGGGCAAAAAAAAAGTAATCTAGTTAGACTTAGGGAGACAGCTTTGTCTCGAAGATCTGAGCAGACAATAGAGAGCCTTACGGGGAAAACGGCCACAGATCAACGTTAGTGGCATTAAAATGTAAAAACGATGGTGACATTGATTAAGGACAACCACCTCGGCTCCTGTGTGCGCCCCGTGTCAATCGGGACCAGAAGCTGTCTAAACGACGACACGTTAGCAACAATGCAAACAGCAACACAATCTCATCAGGTAAATCATTGTTGTGCTCATATGTTAAACCCGCTCGGACTCGAGACGCGGCGTCATTTATCCATCCAGTTACATAACGCGAGCAGGGGCCACTAATCACGACATATGATGTCCATCCGAGGCTTACCTTTGTTATTCATGGTCCTGTATTTTGTAGAATGAGATAGCTTGAAAGGATAAACGCAGATTCAGGTGTCTTATCAGGGGCCTTGTGACAGGTTACACTACACTTCCTTGTTTTCCAGCTTGTTGTGGTGCTAGCGGTTACGTCACTCGGATGGGGTTGGTTATGAAACTGCTTGCGCCACCTATAGGCTACTGCAACGGGTCTGAACCGGTGTAGGCTGGGAGAGGATCCTTCATTGTAGCGTTATGTCGCTCTACTACAATGCAACTTCCGGTATGTTCACTTTCTGCGAGCTGTGCACGCCAGTTGACAGTCCCATGAGCGAGAAGAATGAGAACATGACATGTATATTGACACCAGATCAGAATACATATGTAGTTTTATAAAGCAATATCCGTGTAACTCAAAACATGTAACTCAATCGAATATCCCTTTATCGGAAGTACCTCCCTCTATCGCCGATAAAAATCTATGTAATGGAAAGTCCCGCCTTCCCTTCCCAATAACGCTCATTTGAAGTATCTCTTCCCGTGCTTTTCGTCGCGAGATGAGAACGCATAGGAACGAGGTGGTAACATTTAGCAGGAAGTAGATACATTATTAGCAGACACTTTTATTATTGGCCATTTACACCTACATCTTCAGCTTAGTGAATTCCATCCAAAGATATGGATGGTGTGCAAAAAAAATGTCAAATGTATCTAGACCTTCTTGCCCCCAAAGTGTCTTATTCGCCTACTATACAACTTTCATATTAGAGCGCTCACATTCAAGGGCAGTACATGTTTGTATGGTGTGTCGAACAATTGATTTTAAGGTAAATACATTATCATTATCAACAAACACTGTATCCGCCTAATATTGTCAGCTGCATGAATGTTATGTATTTACAAATGCTAATGTTATGAATATAGGCACATACTTTGAGTGTTTCTGCCTCAAGACATACATAAAAATACAAATGTACATAAGCCCACCCTTCTCCCCGTTGTATGATGCACTTTCTCTTTAAGGGGGGTGCACTGTCCCTTTAAGAGGACCGCAGCTCCTCTGAAGTCGAGGCAGACATTTTTCAATGCAAGGCTTTTTTTCTTGCATAAATTATGTTCATGACGTAGTGCAAAGGGCCACATTTTTCTAATTTTCCTTTACTTTACAACAGATAATGGCTTTTTAATTTGACACCCGAAGGATTTCTGATGATTTGAATTGTTGTCCAAAAGGAAAACGTCATTAAATATTGAGAAACAGGAGATCCTCACATTGCAACCCCTCCTTATCAATGCAAATGCCTCTTTTGTGTGCAGTCACAGCGCCTGTCTGGAAGCTGAGATGAATTTTTAATTATGTGTGACTGAAACAAATTGTGACAAGGACCATTTAGAAGGGGAGGACAACTGAAAATAAAATAGATCTGCTTGGTAAGTTGCAAATAATTCCCACCCGTCTAATACTGCCCGCCGCGACTCCCTATGTAGCGGCGAGAGGAAATGAGTTTGGGTTAATATGCAATGCTCGTAATTAGCATAATTTATATATTTATGATAAAGAGAGGGAAACGCATTATATTCGGTCTCTAGGCATGGGGTTGAGACGCGATCTGTCGCGCACACCGGGTGGTAACAGTTTGTTCCCAAAAGTAGCCGACGCGGCGAGACTTTTATTGCCGCGAATGGGGGTGGGGTGGTGGTCGTTATCCCCAGCTGAAGTTTTGACAGATCTCCATTTGTAAAGAGGGTCCTACTGTCAGAAAATGGTCATCCTTATATTTTTGGAGCTCTTTGATTCATCACTGACGACCACCTCATGTACATTGCGAGCTCCTTCATTCACGTTCTCCCCAAGCGTGTTCAAGTACAACAGAGAGGGAGGGCCTGTTTAGGCCCATCAAATATAATCTATTCATAGCGTGACAGAAATAGCCGTGAATCAAAGAAAAGTCCTAACCATGTGGCCATGTCTTATGTTTTCCCCTCAAGATACCCACACTATTTATGGTTCCCCGGTCCGTATCCACGACGTGTGCAAACCCTGATTGTAGTTTTTGTTTATGGTTTCCGTAAAGTATAAACGTTAGTGACTACATCCATTGGTGTCTTCCTTATGTTGTCACAGAATTCAAGCTGCAGAGGGGTTGTTTGTGTGCAAAAAACATGGACTCACAGGACATCCCTGCTAAAGCTGCCCCACTTACTGTCAATGAACAGGTACCTCCCGCCTCTAACTGCAAGAATACTAAACTGAATTAAACCCTGGGTAGCTTTGAGATCATTGACTGATGTCCCCTTCATGTACCATATCATAACTAGAACATGAATACTCTGCAATACTCTGGTGTACCACTACCTTCAACTTGATGCTTTTGTTGTGTACCAATCTGCTGCCATGCTTATTGATCAAATATATTTGTTTTCCTTCGGCAACATTCTATGTAGACACGGTCAACAAACATAAGCAATGCTTCTTGTTATGAACGCTAAGAAAGCTTGAGAGAGCATTGCTTGAACTGCTTGTGGGCTGATGCACTTGTCCTTGCTTTGGGGGACCCATGCTCTAATCATTTGTCTTTTTTTGTCTGTTTTGTTTTGGTTCACTGTGTCCTAACATATGCTTGGCTTCTCTGTTCTCCGTAGCCATTCACTGTCTGACTGCAGAAGTCTTTTTTCAGCCATTTAGTTCCTGCACTTTGAAATTTCCTGCCAAAGACCACCAGGTACGCATCCTCTCTCTTCCTGCGTTGTCTCTGCACCTTGCCCTTCAGCCAAGGTTGTCTTGCTGCCCGTCCCCTCGGGCCGTCATTATCCCTTCATCCCATGAGCCACGTGTCCCTCTCCAAACTGGGTTCAATACGGCTAGGTTAGGTGCTGAGACCTGACAAGAATAGTGAAATCAGTATAAATACGGAAATGTTTTGTAAAAAAGGTTTATTTAGTTGGGATAGACTTAAACATAGATACAATGAGGAAAACTTCAAGGTCAGGGTTGTATACTATGAAGCAACATCAACAAAGGATTGCATGAAAAAGACAATGCACCAGATCAGGTATGATGGATGCATCAGATGATGCATCAACCATGCGTCCTCTCATAATGTCAGATTAGCTGTAGGAAGGGTTCTTCCAAAGGGACTGCAAGGGCCAATGTACTTAACTTGACCTGTATCTCACTCTCTGTTGAACCATGGCTGTGTTTCAGGTGATTGTAATGTCTGGCCATGAGACGATCCGTGTGCTAGAAGTAGAGGTAGACTCTTCCACTGCGTCCTCGTTATCTGATGACAAAGTGGACTCCAGGGTGGAAGGAAGAGACGACCAGGCCCCTAAACAACCAGACGCCAGCAGCATCCAAGATACACCTACTGCCACTAAGATCGCTGGGGGAGCAGGTAATTTTTTCAAATGGTGATACATTGCAATACCACTAAAGCTGCCACTATAGTTGCCTGGATGCGCCTTTTGTGACGTGGACAACCATTGAGATTTGTAGTCGCTGTTTGGCCCACTCATTGGTGTGGATGCACAGTTCACACGTTTCAAAATATCAGACGTGCGACACACAACACATCGACATATGAACCATGCGCCAGCTTGCGCAGTTCACCCAAGATTTAAACATCGTCAACAGCTTGAACCAAATTAGGTTCAAGCTGTTGACGCCATTGGACCAGTGTTCCAAGTTTAGCTGAAAAAGGTAGACTAAAAAAGTCCAAGGTTAAAACATTTATCAAATGTGTATTCATGATCATTTCAGAAAGTATTGTATGAAACTCTATGGTATCATCACAGTTGTGGGAGGTCAGTTTTGCCACTTGAAATAATTTCACATGCCAAAAATAACGTAAGACCTGTTGTAAATATACACTTGTACTGTTTGTTCAGATGTCGGAGAGCAGCAGGTCATAACCGTGGATGCCACAGGCCCTGCTCTTCAAACTCTAGCGCCAACCATTCCCATCAGTGCAGCCCTACACCAAACACAGGCCACCCTACCCATCAATGTACAGGCATGTCCGCAGGTATGTCAACAACGATCACAAGCACAACACACTAATCACACACTAATTCGCTGTTTGCCTTCTCCACCTCAAGATACAAGATTTGAGAAATTGTATTTGTCACATACAAATAAATATAGTGAAATATTATTGCGTCAAACTCCCAAGCAGTGCATTTGCCAAGAACATCACACTTAGAAAGCTAGGCTATAAACAAAATACCAGATAAAAATATCCCAGAATATACAAGACTAAGGTTAAAAGTGAACACTGCAAATACTTTAAATGGCAGTAGTGCAAGGTAAACTATCGGTGAAGAGTTTATGACTCATTGTTCAAGGCTCTGATAGCTTGTAGGAAGAAACTTTCCTCCAAAGCGAGCCTCATCATTGCTTTATCCCCACCTAAAGTTGCTGACGCAGGAGAGCTTTGCCCAGCTGATGACGGGGATGATGGCCCAGGCGGGGTCCCTGGGCCAACCCCTGCTCATCCCCCTCAGCATGGCCGGGTCTCTGGGGGGCCAGGGGGGCCTGGCTGTGCTCACACTCCCCACCACCAATGTAGCTACGCTGCCCGGATTAACTGCAGCCACCACTGCTGGGAACCTCCTCAAACTGCCCTTAGCAGGCCTTCAAGGTACAGTGGTTTGTATGTTAGATTAGATGAGGATGATGATAATGTGTTAAATGTTGTTAAATAAAGGAAGTGAGGAGAAACGATACGTTGATCAGACCAATAGGACATGTAAGGTTACAAGAGAGGATATTATGCATCAAAGTATATATGCATGTTTAAGTCAAAGTAGGTGTTCAATAATATTATAATTACCGGCAATATAAATGACACGATACTATCTGTCCAGCAGCTGACCCCTACTCCTTTCTTACATCAAGTAAATGTAATGTTTTGTCATTATGTTTTTCCTATATACTTCTCCTCTCTGACTTGATTGCTTAGCTGAACGTGTACTAACGGCTGATCCTGAGGTCCGCGTGATCCTATTCTCTCTTCTTCTGAGATCCTCTCATAATTCCTCAACAATGACTGTTGGTTGTTTTGCTCCAAGCTGCGACCGTGCTCAACTCCCTGCAGCCCCAGCTGCAGACGACCGCCGCCGCCTTGTTCCAGCCGCAGGCCGCCTCCCTGCAGCAGGTGACGTCCCAGCCCGCGCAGGTGACCGGCACCCAGGTGACCGGCACCCAGGCGACGGCGGCCCAAGTGGCCGCAGCCCAGATGGCCTCGGCGATCGCCACCACCACCACCATCGCTCAGCCCGGCATCTCGGTGGCGGCGCTGCAGACCGCTGGGCTCTCCCTCAACCCTGCCATCGTGAGTTTAGCATTATTAATGCTGCTGTCAAGAAGAAGGTTGCGGACAGATTGACTGCTTCAAGCATGTTGGGAGCGCAGCATAACACCTGTTATTCTGGTTGAGGATGAGGACTATAGGTTGAAGACTATTTCAAGCATGTTAGGAGCGCAGCTATGGTAATAACAAGCGTTTTTCTGCACTGTAAGTCACTTTTCTTTTTTTTTTGGGATTATAGTGCAACCAACATTGTTGATGTATCCAGATGTTTCCAGTCGCTAAGACCTCTGCATTTCTACACAAGTAAAGCTATGGTCATTGATCATTTAACTAGTATCTTGTCTTCAGTTCAGCGCTGCATCCTTCGGAGCACAGCCTCAGTTCCTGAGTTCGCTCACCTCCACGCCCATCTTCACCACGGCCATGTCCAACATGACCGGCCTCACCAGCCAGGTCATCACCAACGCTCAAGGACAGGTGGGTTTCAGCGGGGCAACTGCTACCTATGTTCTGCTTATGCGATGTGTGTAGGGCTTATTTTAATAAATGAGCCATTACACACACATCATTTTTTATTGTATGAAAGTTTGAACTAATGACGGCGGTTTACTAATTATGACTGTTGTTATGAGTCAATATTCGATTTTGATGTAGTTTTACACTATAGTTTAGCAACAATTGTGTTCACACCATTGATTGAACAACAGGATATTCAACTTATTATGAGTAGTGCAAGCAAACAATTATTTGTATTTGTTCTTATTGGTTGGTTGAATTGATGTAATAAAAGCTTGCTGTGTTGGAAGAGGAGGCCAGGATTGTAGTACTAAGCGACCTGGATAACGTGCTCTTGTTCTCTAAAGGTCATCGGGACGCTGCCGCTCCTGCTGAACCCCGCCTCTCTGGGCGGCGCGGCCACGCACACCCTCCCCCTGCAGGGGCTCCAGCTCCAGACCGTCACACCGCAGCTGCTGTTCAACGCCCAGGGCCAGATCGTAGCTACTCTGGGGGGCGGAGCCACCGCAGCCCCCATCACCGCCGCCGTGCTGCCTAAGGACTCCGCTGCGTCCGCCCTGAACAAGCCCAACATGCAGGTAGAATCATTTGAAAGAAAACCAAAGTAATGCCTTTTACCGATTAAATTTGAAAATGGGACAATGTGGTTAAACTGGCTATGATAAAAGCGTCCTTTGATGATATGTTGCCCTTTTCCTTGGTCCTAGGCCTCGGTCACAACTGTCGCCCAGTCACCTGTCATCATCGCCCCGCAGGCCTCTGTGAAGACAGCCGCCACGCCCATCCCCATCTCCTGTGCAGACATAGCAACAGTGGGCCAGCTCGTCAGCAGTATGCACACCTGCTCCTCCACGCCCAGCATAACTCCCATAGCAGGGTATTTATAACTGGACTCAATTCTACTTGTTTCCCCCCCTCCTACCTAGAGCCACAGCATGCGGTCAACAATGAGGAGGGCATTAATCTGGAGGAGATCCGAGAGTTTGCCAAGAATTTCAAGATCCGCCGACTCTCCTTGGGGCTAACGCAGACACAAGTGGGGCAGGCCCTGACTGCGACGGAGGGTCCTGCGTACAGCCAATCGGCTATCTGCAGGTAACCCCCCCCCCCCCCCCCCCCACTGCCTGAATACAATGCATCCTCATCTTCATCAGCATGCATTATAATGCATGTAGTCATTTAGATACATTTTATAAAAATGTAAAAGCTATAATATAGAGGCCATGCTCTCATTGAGATTGAACAAGGGCAATACTAAATGTGAATGTTAAAATGCAGAGTGACATGCTGTTATGACTGAGAGCTGGATGGATTGGCATTCATCCTGCATCCATCCTGCATCCATATCGGGCCAAACTGATCCAAGGGCAAGGTTTAATATATAACAGAGGGGGTCGCTGATACACAGGGCTGACTCCCCTGCAGGTCTTGGTTAGACTTAGAAATACACACAGCCATCTGTGGAGCCTGTGGTGCGCTGCTGTAGGGTGTTGGTGATGCTGTGTTAGACTCATCTTTTGTGTTAAACATTATGATTCTGAATGAACCAAACTGAGGGGTTGTGCCACGGCAGGTTTGAGAAGCTCGACATCACGCCTAAAAGTGCCCAGAAGCTGAAGCCGGTGTTGGAGCGCTGGCTGGCGGAGGCGGAGCTCTGGAACCAGAAAGGCCAGCAGAATCTGATGGAGTTCGTGGGCGGAGAGCCGTCCAAGAAACGCAAGCGGCGCACCAGCTTCACGCCGCAGGCCATCGAGGTCCTCAACACTTACTTTGAGAAGAACGCCCTGCCCACGGGCCAGGAGATCACGGAGATCGCACGGGAGCTCAACTACGACCGCGAGGTGGTGCGGGTGTGGTTCTGCAACCGGAGACAGACGCTGAAAAACACCAGCAAGATTAACGTCTTCCAGGTGCAGTAGTACACTCTGTTTCGTGAGCCGAGGGAGTGCGGCGGCGAGCTGCTTGGACCTATACCAGGATGGCAGCGGGCAGTGGTTGAGGAGATGCAGACTGCGTTGTAAATAGCTACAGGCACTTGAGGTAAAAAAAATTGTGAGATAATGCGAGTGTCAAGAAGAGTATGCAAAAAAAACAATTTTTAAGGTATGTATCGGTACGTTTGTGTTAAAGAGTCAGAATGCATGATTCTATATCATCAGATATAATAATAATAATAATGTTATTATTCCTCAATATATAGAATTGGCTATCATTATTATTTTTTTTAACACTTAACCATTTTTAAGTGACCATGTAACCTATAAACTAATGGGAGGAATCTTTGGATATAAACCGCCAGCCATTTTGAATTGTATAGCTGCTAATTGCCCATTTATTTTATATATTCTGTATGATGTTTTAATGAAGACAGCTTTCTGTTTCTTTTACTGCATTAATGGTTATCTTTAAGATCTAAAAGTGCGTCCATTGTACATTTGATTTAGTTTTGAGGTAAACCAGGTGTAACCGTGAAATGTTGCCTTTTATAAAAGTGTTTATGGACTAATCTACATTTCACAACATGTCCTGGTTGCCAGATAAAAAAAGCTATTCATAGTATGAGTTATGAATTAGGGAATATGAAGGAAAGTGAAATTAATGTTGAGCAAAATATTGTGGTTCCAATTCTCCTTTTGAGAGATGGAGGTTTCCTGTCTGCACGTATATTCTTTATAGCTGTGTGTATTGGAGACAAAAGAGAGGAAGTTTGTTGTACCTCTATCAGTCCTTCCAATAATGCTTTGCACTTTAGTGGACTTTGGGACAAGCAAAATGGTTGCATATAGTATGTATGCATTCATCTTTTTTTTTTACTTAACCACTTTGGAAAAATGTAGCAGCTACTGGTTAAAAAATACAATCATCATGATGCCAAATGTCATCTACTAATGTTAACATTATGCATATCCATGAAATAATATACTGTATTTAGTATTCAATTTGACCTTTTTTTTCATCCCATAATTGTATTAAAATATAATACTATGCCTTCTTCCACATTTTAAAAACGTTATAAACATTATCGTGAAATGGAATGGTCTGCGAATCAAACACTAAACAGGCAGCATCTAGAACTGATCATGTTAATGTCAAATTACAATATATTGGTTTGTTCAGCAATATCTGTTAATTTGTTAAACCTTGTTATTACAAAAAAGGCTGTGTTGTCATTATTGAGCAAATAAAATCTAAGATTCTTAGACTTATATTGTTATACCTTTAGTTTATTTTAAAAGACACACACACACACACACACACACACACACACACACACACACACACACACACACACACACACACACACACACACACACACACACACACACACACACACACACACACACACACACACACACACACACACACACACACACACACACACACACACACACACACACACACACACTGTAGTTCTCCCGCCGGCCAGTAGAGAGCAGTAACGAGGCGTGACGTCTATCCCAGTTTTACAAAATAGGAGTAAGCGGACATTGCGGGTTTGTTACAGAGAAGAAGAAAGATAAACAAACAAAAGAAATGTATATTTTAAATCCGTTTTCCATGAGGCTGGATTTAGTTGGTACTTATTGAATCGGGTTTTCATCGTCGTAGCCGTTTAGCCGTAACGTACACCCATAACGACACATAGACGGCCACAGGTGCACCTGAAGAGGGTCTGAGAGCTACGTTAGCATGCAGGCTAGCGGCTAGCTCAGCGGTAACGCTAACCGAGCGAATAGCTTGACATGTTTATTTTAGTACGTGAGGAAGGAGTGCGACACGATGGCCTGAAGCCCTCACTTGGTTAGCCGCAAGCCACACTTCGCTTCTCCGAAGGTTGGTTATGTTTCTGTACTGTGCATGGTTTAGGGCTACACAGTCATTAACAAACCTAACTCTGTGAGGTGTATCAAATGAAACGTGCACAAGCACTTTGAACTCAATTCATGGTGTTAGCCAACTCAGCAGAGTATTGTATGGAAGGGATCTTTTTAGGGATTGGGTTTCCTATTATATGTATTGCATAATGTATAAATTGCCATCTAGTTGGTGGAACCATACAGGTTTAATATTGGATGATCCATTTCGTGCAGTCATTTGGCCGTTTTTGTTCAGATGTGTATTTAAGTGGCTCATGTCATAATTGTCATAAGTGTTTGAATTTCTCCATCAAAAGTTTGCCATTTATTTTAATACAGCTGGACATCTTGTCGGGACTTTAACCGGCATCGCTCCGTGAGCTTTAAGCGTCGTCACCATGGCGTGGGCACTAAAGTTGCCCCTGACGGATGAGGTGATCGAGTCCGGCTTGGTGCAGGACTTCGATGCGAGTCTCTCGGGCATTGGCCAAGAGCTGGGAGCAGGGGCATACAGTATGAGGTACTGCATGAATTAAGACAAACTTGTTTCATTCCTTGTAGAATTGTAGTTATTACTGTTGAAATGTATGCATTAAGAAGTACATTGCCACACATTGATTTGGTATCAAGAGATAATTTTGTTTTGCGTATCAACCACATATACTTGTGTTATTGCAACTCATTCTAAACTTAAAGACAGCATACAGAACACAAAAATATGTATTCTAGGCAATGTATGAAATTGATAACTTGCATCACCTTAATTTAAAATCGATTATCTACATTGATTTATATATGTATAATAACAATGCAATGCAGTGACTGCACTAATAGACTATCTTATGTCGATTTCATTTGGTGTCCAGAAAAACATTGATTTAAGCCTAATAATCATCTCTTAAATGTGAATCTCCTATTCCAATCTCCCTTACTGAAAATGTATTCACTTTGATAAATGTATATCCAATTGAACCTACTTTTAATAACGGGCCCTCTAACAGATGGCTGAAGTTTGGCGATTGTGTGTGCAATTAAATACGATTTTGCTGACTCAGGCGTAGTGCTTGGAAAAGAACACACTCTGTGTCCTTGTTGATTTAGCGAGTGCACCATTACATGACCCACCGAAGCCTGCAAAGAGCCACTTCATTGCTCAAATTCTTGGGTTGAGAGTAGAAACGGGATCCATAGACTGGAGACCGTGGTATTGGCCCGTGTCGTCCAACTTGCTTTCATTGGAATTGATGAATTTCTAGCTGAGAACACCCTGCTAGCCAGTGTGTATGTTCGACAATGCACTTAAGCAACTAATGTGTGGTCTAAATGTGACCAGTTGTCGCCAGCTAGATTTGAACAACCCTGATGCCTCTCAGCAAACCACTAGAACGCATGTAGAAAGAACCCAAAGGAGAAAGTTTGTGAAAAGTTAAAAACGCTAAATGCTATTTTCTCTGTGTTGGGTTGTTTCAGCGACGTGCTCGCCCTGCCCATCTTCAAGCAGGAAGAGTCCAACCTGCCCCCGGACAATGAAAACAAGATCCTGCCCTTCCAGTATGTTCTGTGTGCAGCTACCTCGCCGGCCATCAAGCTGCATGACGAAACACTCACCTACCTCAACCAAGGTCAGCGCCGGCCTCAAGATGGACACGACTGATACCATTTACTGAATGTATCTCGACATTATTGGAGCAACCTGGCCACAACAACGTCTAATAACAATGTGTTGACTGGTTGTTGCAGGACAGTCTTATGAAATTCGAATGCTTGACAATCGGAAAATCGGGGAGCTTCCTGAAATCACCAGTAAGATGGTGAAGGTAAGCCTCCAACCTAGTAGTTCACTTACGAGTTATCAGGTGTTTGATCATATAAATATATTCATATCATGATATGATGATCAGCTCAGATTTGACCACACTTTGTAGTTGCAATGTTTTTGCTGGTCTTAAAGGCGGCATCACTGTACGGGCATTCAGCCGTCTGGACTTTATAGGTCACCATTTCCCTAGGTCGCTGTTTCCCTTGTTTCTAAGTATGTGTTATGAGCCGTGAATACTTTGATGTCATAACCAGAACATTGCCTTATTATTGTTTGGAGGTGTTTGTGCTCAGCAGTGCCAGTTGGTTCATGTTCCTGTGGGTTGCTTTGCCTCTTTGTCTCTTCCATGATCTCAGAGCATCATCCGCGTGGTCTTCCACGACCGGCGGCTGCAGTACACAGAGCACCAGCAGCTGGAGGGCTGGCGCTGGAACCGGCCCGGGGACAGGATCCTGGACCTGGGTGAGCACAGAGCGCCGCCAAGCCTCTTTCACAGTCGCTGGTCCGCTTTGGGGGGGATACAGCGAGGGGGATCTGGCTCATGGCCACCGGATGAGATTTGTGTGTGACGGATTATGTTAACCAATCTGATGCGTTTCAGAGAAGGAAAGGTCACAAAGATATGCATTGGGACACTTGGCTGAGGCTTGGCATTGTAGTTAACATTGGCTTGATTTTGGTGTTTTAGCTTGTGTGCCAAAAAAGGGTTCCAGCGAGCCATGGTAATGTTGTGAAAAAGATTGGCGTGTATTGAGAACACATTTGACAATAACCTGTTTCACATTGATCCATTGCAGATATCCCCATGTCAGTTGGCATGATCGACCCCAGGGCTAACCCTACTCAGCTTAACACTGTCGAGTTCCTTTGGGACCCATCAAAAAGAACCTCAGTTTTTATCCAGGTAGCATGACAAACAAACACTGTCATTTGACCAGTCCACACTGTTCACCTCCCTCCTGAATCTCTCCTTTCTTTAGTGAGATGGATTGACGTTCCACGATCTCAGCCATCGAGAACCCTGTTGTTTTGTGCTCTGCTAGTTTGTACTGTTCAGCGTTCTTATTTAGTTAGGCAAACTCAATGCACTTCCTATATAGAACCAAATATATAATACGAAAATTATGGTTAAACTTTCCTTTTCCTGTTAATACTCACCCAAACCCAAACCCCCAACACATTTATCTGGATGCCGTCTCGCCTCTTCTGCCAAAAAAAACAATTCTGAGACGTGTGCTCTCTTGTTATTTAGGTTCACTGCATCAGCACAGAGTTCACCATGCGAAAGCACGGAGGAGAGAAAGGGGTGCCTTTCCGGATCCAGATCGACACGTTCAAGGAGAACGACAGCCTGGAGTACACCGAGCACCAGCACTCGGCCTCCTGCCAGGTCAAGGTCTTCAAGGTGGACGCCGTTTCCCGTTTTTACTATTCCGTCATTCCCTTCATTTTAAGTCGTGCCACCAGTGAGGCTCTTTGCTGCATGGCGGCGTTAACGAGCTGAATGTGGCGGCCTCTGTTGCTCAGCCCAAAGGCGCCGACAGGAAGCAGAAGACGGACCGGGAGAAGATGGAGAAACGGGCGCCGCAGGAGAGGGAGAAGTACCAGTCCTCTTATGAAACCACTATCCTCACGGAGGTCAGTGTGTGTGTGTGTGAGAGAGAGATTAACGGTATATAAGCATCCTTAAGCAAGACGTCCTCATGCCTAGCCACTCACTCCTTAATGAGCTCTATCTGAATTCACTGTATATCTGGCAACCCAACACGATGTCAGCTGCCTTCTCTTTTACACCAGCACGAATGCACTTTCTTAATAAATGTTGTTGGAAGTGTCTTTAAGGTCAACCATTGATCTGTTGCAGTGCTCCCCCTGGCCTGAGGTGACCTACGTCAGCAACTCCCCGTCTCCTAGCTTCATCAGCACACACACCACCTTCCCTGTGGTGGTGGCAGAAGGGTATGGCAGCAGGTCCACGGGTCCATTACTCAGATATTACAGGAGGCTTGTTTCTTGGCCCTAAAGGGAGGAGGAACATATGGAACCAAAGAGAAGCGCACAAGTAGCTTTCCCTCCAGATGTATTCATTTACGTCTGTCTTCTTTATAGCAATGGATCGCCCAATGAGCCGGAGCCGGTCGTCCCGGTAGTAGAAGTAAGTATCGATAAATAATTGACAGAACGTATGTTTGTTCAGACCGTTCACCATGTAGTAGCGTTGGGTACATCTCTTCCCAATTTAAATATTTAGATTTTTCCTCCCCTCTCTTTGCTTTATAGTGCCACATATTGCAGTCAGGCTATTTTATTATGCCAGGTCTAATTATGGTATTTTACAAAGCTTCGAGTTTCCTCCAGGCTAAACACAGTCGACATTATATTCATAGAAGGCTTGAATCAACAGAAGGCAAACCTAGCAAACAGGACACTGAGAACAAGGTCAAAAAGAGATTTACCCCAAAATGTATAATTTTCTCTCTCTGTCCGTATGTTTTGATTCAAACCCCCTCCCTCTCTTAGATATGTGTTACTATCTTAAAAACATAATACTTCTGGTTTGTATGAACGGGGAGTCTAAGAGAACCGAACGTGTATGTTCATTTATTCTTCGTTATCATTTGGCTCCTCACGTCTTTTCTATTTTCAGTGTCCTATAATCTTTTGCATTATCCATTTTATGTTTTCCGCATGCTATTCCAATTTGTATTGGAAGAAGTAGTTATTTACATCACACAGGCACTGAAGTATCGGAACTGCATGAAATATAAGTCTTTGCACATATAACATTATGTTTGGCAATATTTATACTAGTTATCATCTTTTGCCTGTTGTCCCAGTGTTTCAACCCATCTAAATGAATGTTGAAAGCAAAGAACATAAAGTTTATATGACTAACGATGTCATGGCAAATTTTAACTTGACTTTTTCTTGCAGCCTCAACCTTTCACTTGTTTTCAACCATACAACGATGACAGCAACAAGGCATGTCCTCATTCTATTACTTAGCAAAAATATTCAGTTCCAGGACTGAGGGGGTGCTTACCATGCTTATGTATAACATGTTTTAAAGTGTTTGTCTGTTTTCAGCAATATTATCTAATAGGACCAGGTTCTGGACTTAACGTTTTATATGTCAGGAATGAATGTAATTTCACAAGCATTATGTCTCTTAAAAGTACACCAAAGAAGATGAGACAAAACCTCATCCGAATGGTTTCATAGATCAGCCAATAAGCGAGAGAGAACCAAAGCAAGAGATCAGTGTTGTGACTCTGAGACTCTTTGCTGTTTGCTAGACAAACAATAGTAAATAAGAGTATTGCTGCTTCAGTGATTGGCTTAGTGCTGGGCGCTAAGAAGAATGTGTTGTAACGCTGGCCTTGTGCATTAATGGACTAGACAGCTGTAGCCATGATAACATCAGGGGACCACTCTGAACCAGGAACATTGTGCGTACATTGACAAGGCCACCGCTTTCTTTGTAGCCTCCAAATGGAAGGAATCACCTTGATCTCATAGATCCAAGGATCTCTCCAATATAGATAGATAGATAATGAGGTATATTTTGTACACCAGCAGAGTGTGTTTCCAATCTGGTCACCATCTTCCACGACTGGTCAAGATCTTCATTTTATTTTCTCTTTGAAATATTGACAAAGTGCATCAGTAGGGAACCTAGAACTCAACGGGCTAGAGGAGAGTGACGGGGGAACCGACATGGGCAGCACAATCCCCACCTGGTCCCGTTCAGACGTTCAACAGTGTTAACGTTGTCCCCTGCCCCTTGTGTCCTCGCTTGTCCCCGCCGTCTGCTCCTCAGAACCTGTTACCCACGGCGACGCCACAGGACGCCCTGCAGTGGCTCCACAGGAACCGCTTCTCCACCTTCAGTCGCCTCTTCACCAACTTCTCAGGTAGGCGGCCCACTGTCTCCGGGGCCGACCCGGGAGAAGGTCTGTTTGAGCATACACGCGTTGAGCTCACGCAGACAACTACACTCGGCTACAACCTTTCCGCAACACCTCGAGGGACCCCCGTTATCCATTGGCCTACACGCTCTGTGTTCTATACTAGCGCCGCACATCGCCACTATAAGGAGACCGGCCACTGCTAGGATCAGTCGTATCTCGATTGGCTCCATGTTTGAGGAGTAGATTCCATATCAACCAATCTGATTGGTAGTCGCAAAAAACAAACATCACTGGAAATCGGCCTAGTTCAAAGTCTAAATCATCTACGCCTTCATGACGGCCTAGAGTCGCTGTCACTCTGAGATTGTGTAGTTGGTCGGGACTCCGCCTCCTGACGCCATTGGTCGCTGGCCACCTGCTGGAAACGAGTGGTGGCGCGCTCGTCGTGTTGAGGTCGTGTGCGTCTAGCGGGTGGTGTGAGCTCACCCCGAGAGGGACGGTAGACCCATGGCTGCGTTGTGCTTTCAGGGGCCGACCTGTTGAAGCTCACCAGGGAAGACGTGATCCAGATCTGCGGGCCGGCCGACGGGATCCGGCTCTTCAACGCGCTGAAAGGACGGTAGGTCGGACACGCTCCACAGTGTGTGTGTGTGTGTGTGTGTGTGTGTGTGTGTGTGTGTGTGTGTGTGTGTGTGTGTGTGTGTGTGTGTGTGTGTGTGTGTGTGTGTGTGTGTGTGTGTGTGTGTGTGTGTGTGTGTGTGTGTGTGTGTGTGTGTGTGTGTGTCCTACACTCTGCCTAGCCACCCACTCCTACACTACTTACTCACACGTATTTTCCCTCATCGTATTGCCATGTTGTACATCCTGGCACTAAAAAAAATAGTACTGAGTTGTGTAGCATCTTATCCTAGCTCGCTTTGTTGTATGCGGGGCATGGGTTAACCTCGCGATTGTAGGTGCTAGGCAATTGGTTCTATGAACATCCTTACTGTAACGACAGCGATATATCTTGTTTCTCCTTCTTCTGACGAAATGTATTTACTGTAAGTCGCTTTGAGTAAAAGCATCTGCTAAACGTAAATGTGTGTGTGTGTGTGTAGGGTGGTCCGTCCCCGGCTGACGGTGTACGTGTGCCAGGAGTCTCAGCAGGCCCGGGAACAGCAGCAGCAGAAACACGAGAATGGCGACTCGCCCAACAACACTTTCTTTGGTGTGTATGCGTTCTCTCTCTCTCTCTCTCTCGCTATTCAAACATCTAACGCCAGTAGGAAGTGAATACCTCAAGAGCCCGTTTTGATTTTGGATTTGAATGCCTCTTCGCAAACACATCCATCCGTCTCGCCTCAAGCCCAACACATTATAATGCATGCAAATGGTTTTGCACCCGTACTGTACCACACTATTATGTAAAACAGAGATAAATACTCCCACAGTTTATCACGCCATCTACCTGGAGGACCTCACCGCCGCCGAGCTCACGGAGAAGATCGCTCAGCTCTTCAGCATCTCACCCCGACAGATCAACCAGATCTTCAAGCAAGGTCCCACTGGCATCCACGTGCTGGTCAGCGATGAGGTAACCAGCAACCTTGGGCTTTTCTCGTCTCCCTCTGTGGGTGCTCTTGTTTGAAGTGCTGTCCTCACGAGCCCCCCCCCCCCCCCCCCCCCCTGTGTCTTCATCAGATGATCCAGAACTTCCAGGACGAGGTGTGCTTCGTTTTGGACACGATGAAAGGTAGGGAGTGAAAGGAGTACAACCGAACCGCGCTGAGTAAACATCCAAACGTCCGTGATGACGTGGCTCTAATTCACATGTTGATATTTGTTTCATCAGATGACACGAGCGACGGCTATCACATCATCCTGAAGTGAAAGGTGAACACGGGCGCAGGGTAGACACTCACTCTCTCTCTCTCTCTCTCTCTCTCTCTCTCTCTCTCTCTCTCTCTCTCTCTCTCTCTCTCTCTCTCTCTCTCTCTTTCTTTCTTTCTTTCTTTCTTTCTTTTTCTCCCCTGACCTCCATGCACTGGTCTGTGGGCCGGTGCCAGGCCACCCCCTTCACTGGGGCGCCGCTGTGATGGATCATGTGACCCTCCCCATTCCTGACCTTACTGAATACCAACGCCCCTGGTCTGAGACGCCATACTGAGGCAGCGCCCTCAACTCTCATTCTCTTCATGTGTTACTTTTACTTTCTCCTCGCGTGGAGGAAGAGATGATATCACGGTATATTATGCTCGCTGGGCGCCCGGTCTGCCAAAGCTCTGTGCTTGAGAAAGGCTGAAGTAATCTGTCCACCCGCTTTCTAAAAAAGAGAAAAACTCGACCCCTAGGATTCAAGGCCTCCCAGGCCCCCCCCCCGCCCCCTACTCCTTCCCTATGCCTCTCTCTGCCTCCTGTCCCTGCATGGCCAGCCGACCCCCGTCCCCTCAGCCACTCAGACACACACACATAGCGGTGGATTGACAAGACACCGCTACTACACAAGCCCAGAACTTGATGTGGCGACGCAGAGCGCCATCAAAGTGGACGCCATGTGGAAGTGCGAGGAGACCGCATGTGACTCTGGTTGAGGCGGCTGCGTCGGCCCGTCTGCTTTGTTCTCCACCCGAGGCAGGGCTGTCTGAGCTGTGGAGTGAGTCCTAGTGTTTCTCCAGATGTCTGAGGACTGGTGAAAGGCTGCCTGGCGCTGTGGTCGCGGTCGACGAAGGCGCAGCAAGCGCCTTTGGGCTGTCCAAACCTTAATTTTGCAAACATAATTGTTTTCTTTTGAATGTTTTTAATGTATTCATGACAAATCGTGTGGATTTGACTGTTTTTGTAATCTTATTATTTTAGCAAACCTGGTTCTCTATCATCGTATTGTTTTGAAGATACTAATACAGTATGTCGTTTGTTGGGCTAGGTGAGACTGCATGCTGCAGATGTTGTTTTGTGTTTGAATGGGTATTTTAGAGTCCGTCAGCCGTGTCCCATGATGGCATAATTGAAATACTTCTACTGGCTACTGTATTTTTTGCCCTTTTATCATTACACTGGAGGTTGGCATGTCTTAAAGACAGGTGATTTATAATCTCTTAATGTCTGCTTTGAAGAGTGGCAATTTTATGTCATGTCATTTGTGTACATGCCCTTCCCTTTGTTACATATATTTTAGACTCAAACTGCATTTACCACTGCTGTCTGGGTAGCCATCTTACTGTCAGACGTTTTTTTTTTATTACTTTTTCGAACTGCGCTAATGAAGCTTTACACCATGTTTCAAATGTGTAATAAAACAGGCATATTTTGTTATGAGCTTATCACGAATATCTTCTCCTTGGGCTGCTGCAGACAGTAGACAAAGAAGCCGGGGACGAACTACATTTCCCAGCATCCTCAGCAAGCCTGCATGTTTGTGACGTCAAAATAAGTATATATGGCTCCGGAGAAAATGTCCCACTCCATTGTTACATTGTAACAAACAGCCGGGCAGGGGGCAAGGGGGAGAAGGACGTCACTTCGACAGAAAAATCGCAACATTTGACATCAAATACAACAGGACCTGTCTTGCTTTTATCAACAAAGACAGCACGAAAAACCGACTCGATAGAAACCGCCCTTGTGATTTAAAGGATAAACGAAGCCAGATGTCAGCGGATTTCTCCTTTGCAAGCAATTTCAAGTCTCACACCAGGAAGATAAGACGTTCGGCGTTCTACATCATCTTGTATCGATAATGTTCAACGCAATAAACATCAGCTAACCCATATGACGTCCTTCTTTCCGCCGACTGCCCCCCCGTCGTTAGTAGATAGGCATGCAACGTTTAAACAGAACGATTGCCACGAATTCAGTCTTTTCTTCTTGGGTCTCCAGTGTGCAGAACAATGAACATGAAGCCTAAGTAGCCTGATCGGCTTTTAAACAGCAGTACAATTGACAAATCAAGCCAACACCAATTCAAAACACGTTGGCTTACAACGGGTTGTAGTATCCTATGCAAGTGTTTTCTATTTTGGGCATTTTTTTTGCATTCAAACAATGTTAACATATTGATGTTCGACTCCCACTGACAAAAAAAAAACCCGGAACCATCACACGATTTCTTTTGAATCGGAGTCCTGATTTCTGTCCCAGGTAAGAATGATTTCATATCCTCCGTATTGTGCTCATGATAAATAGGATGACCTGTCCTGTGTGTCCTGAGGGAGAGAGAGAGGGCGATCGAGGCGTAGACCTATGACAATGTCATTTCCATCCTACGACTACTTCCCCATCCATAGATCCGTCTGTGTCTATTTGCTGCATCTGCAAACGGGTTGCTGGCTCAAAAGCACCTGACTGATAACGACGCCTACTAATGATCACACGCATTCAAGTGCCTCCAACACGGATATGCACCCAATAATGGTCTGAGGACCTTTGTTTTGTCACCCTCTCCATCACTGACAGTTGAGGCCTATTTTCTTGCATATCTTTTGGGGTTTGGTTTATGATCTCGCTATAACCAAATGATATTTGGAAACTCTTTCAGATAAAGGAATTGATGATATCAACTGTTATTTTGATACTCATGTAGGACATAATAATCATGCAGAAAGACTGACACTGTAATGTATCATATATTACCTGAATCAGAAGCCTGCAGGCTCAAACCAGTCTACAGTATTTCGAAAGAATTGAGGTTTAGTGGTTCCAGAGAAGAGTGTATTGACTCCAACCCCAAAAAGCTATGATTCGTAGCATGATTCCTTCCAGCCCCCTGGCCTCCCACTAGGCTTGCTTCCCATGTCCTCCGTCCCCCCACCCCCACCCCACAGTATTCAGAGGCTGAGCAGAGCCGCAGACACAATTTCATTCATGGCTTTTCCCTTATCAACTCATGCTTTTGGGGGTTGCCGTGGCAACGTTCCCAGACCTGATGAGCTGGGTAGGATTTCATGTGAGACGGAGGTGAGGGGAGGGGAGTGACTGGGCTCGAATACAGATGGGGACAGAGTGAAACCGGAAGTTTACCTCACCTTAGCTTTTTATCTTCTACCAGATACAGATAGTCGCGTTGTTTAGGCGTGCTCCGATCAGCCAATCCATAGTTTGCTCTCATGTCCCCGGATGCTCAGGAACCCATTATGAAGCTCTCATCCCATTATGAAGCAGACTATCACCCACTGTGTCATGTTCTCCTGAAGATGAGAGTTTAAGTGCCCAGTCTAACCTTCAACATGCTATTATTGAAATTCTTTATTTGTCAAATGGACAACACAAACAAGCCTGTTATTGCTCGCAATGACATCCTTGAGTTACAAGCTCTCCTCAACAATGGAGGCAAAATAAACAGGTCAAATGTAGAAGGATAAAGTATTATCAGAGTAAGTAACAAGAAGGTTAATACTATATTAATAGTATTAAGTATTAATACAAAAGTATAAAGTACTCCAGTGTAATTAAGCCTAATATCACGTACAATGGATATTATATATTGCGCAGTAGAACGCTACAGTGTCAGCATCCTTTTGGCATCCTTTGGATGTTGAACCGTAAAGTGATGGAGTGTATTTAGAGTACAGTAAGTGCAACAATCAGTCTCCATTTTGAACGCACTGCTCGCCCTTCTATATATATGTCCTCCCAGACGCCATCACTGCCTCGCACCCTCCGGTGCTGACCACACGCCTCTGCCTCTTGTCTCCCTCCTCCCAGGTTCCATGGAGGCAGGCTCGTCCCTCGGCCTCAAGAGAAGATATGAGGAGGTGGACCACAGCTCGGCGTTCTCCACACCCAAGGACTCGGACGATGAGGTCTCCAGTAGCGACAGCGCCGACAGCTGTGACAGCCTCAATCCCCCGTCTGGCGCACCGTTTGCACGTATGCATCGCCAAGCAACATCTGCCACCACCCCCCCCCCCCCCCCCCCCCACCCCCTGCACAAACACAAACACTGATCATATACACACACACACACACACACACACACACACACACACACATTGCACGAATGCTAGGAAGCGTAGATGTTCCATTCAGTTTTATTCCATTCCAATTGTAATTAGGTTCTATTCTGTTCCGTTCCGTTTTGCTACATTGTCTTGGATTAAATAC
>NC_140285.1:15232105-15235575 GCF_964030765.1 Micromesistius poutassou
CGCCATCCGGCTGTCCCGCGAGGAGTGCGGCTGCGACTGCCGGCTGTACTGCGACCCGCGGTACTGCGGCTGCAGCCAGGCCGGCATCAAGTGCCAGGTGAGGGTGGGGTGTGTGGGTGGGTGCGTGTGTGTGTGTGTGTGTGTGCGCTTATGTGTGTGTGTGTGTGGGGGGGTGTGTGTGTGTGTGTGTGTGTGTGTGTGTGTGTGCTTATGTGTGTGTGTGTGTGGGGGTGTGTGTGTGTGTGTGTGTGTGTGTGCTTATGTGGGTGTGTGTGTGTGTGTGTGTGTGCTTATGTGTGTGTGTGTGTGTGTGGGGGAAGGAAAAGGATTATTTTGCATAGGATGTGAGCGCCCGTATATGGCGGTGGAGCCGTTGTGTAATGGTTATTGGTTAGTGGGAGTCGTGCGGTCATTAGCTTCCTGGTACCGGGGTTCTGAATTGGAGATAAAACATCGCTTTAGAACAGCTGGCGGGGCACAATGCTGCCGTGCCGAGTGTTGTCGTAGGATCACACTTACTTTCAGTTCATACTAGTCACTACTGAGAATAGAGGCCAATTATTTTGCATTGTTTGTAAGTCCTTCCCACAATATATCATGTCTGAAAACATTCAAAGGGGAGTAGCAGCGTGTGCACCATCATCGCCCTAATGGCTCTTGTTTTAACAGTGTAACACAACGTGAATAGACACATCATCCACGAGTTACATAAGGTGTCCCCTGTGCTATCATGCTCGTCCCCCCTATTGGCCCTACATTCTGGGTGATGCGCAGCTAGTCTGGGGCCTCTAGGTCCCCGCAGACCTCCAACGTTCTCACGTCCCCCGGGCCCCTCCTCCAGGTGGACCGCATGGCGTTCCCGTGCGGCTGCTCCCGGGGACGGCTGCGGCAACATGGCGGGCCGCATCGAGTTCAACCCGCTGCGCGTGCGCACAGCACTACCTGCACACCATCATGAAGCTGGGCCTGGAGAAGAGGATCGAACAGTACCCCCGCCGACTCCGACCTGCTGCTCTCCGCGTCCTCCACCTGCCCGCCGTCCCCGGAGCTGCCCTGCTCCTCCTCCGCCTCCTCCTCCTCCTCCTCCTCCTCCCTGTCGGTGGCGGCGGGCGGCCTGGACTTCCAGCTGGAGGAGAGCGAGGTGGAGGCGGTGCACGACCTGCTGGCGGAGCGCGACATCCTGGAGCGGGAGAACGAGACGGCCGTGCTGCACCTGCAGAGCGCCGAGGAGCACGAGCGCCGCGAGCGGGAGGAGGAGGCGGAGGCGGCGTCGGTGCTGGGGGCCGGGGGGCTGCCGGGCGGAGAGGAGGAGGAGGAGGAGGAGGAGGAGGAGGTGGGTGAGGAGCAGGTGCTGCTGCAGGGCTCCTTCCCCACGGGGGCCCGCCGTGCTCTGCGTGGCCCCCGACAGCCAGGGCGACGGAGCCCCCCCCCCGGGGAGCCCTCCTCCTCCTCCTCCTCTCTGCTGTACTACCAGCTCACCCCCGTCCAGCCGGGGGGCCCGGAGCCCCCCGGGGGCCCCCGGGGGACGGAGGAGAGGGAGGAGGAGGAGGAGGAGGAGGAGGAGGTGTCGGTGGAGGGAGCCGGAGGAGCAGGAGAGGAACAGAAACAAGGCGGAGAAGGAGGGAGTAGGGATAGCGAGAGCGGCGGCGCGGCTTGCGGTCAGGCGGCCGCGGGGTCGTGACCCTGGGCTCGGAGGTATGCGAGGAGGCAGAGAAGAGGCCCCCCGGCCCGCAGCACAACCACTCCCAGGGGCCGTGCCAGGCGGGGGCCCGCTCGGCCGGGCAGGGGGAGATCGCCCCGCCGCCGCCCGAGGTGTAGCCCACGGCCCGCCTGCAGATGTTTTGCACAAAAATAAGCCTTCTTCTCTGGAGGCCGAAGATAATGTCCACGTTTCACGTCGAGAAAGAAAAGAATAAACTATTGAATAATGTTACAGTCTTCAGGCTCGCGGTAGCGCCTGTCTTGGGGTCTCAATCATGCGGGAGCTACGGCAGTCAGAGTCTAACACTACAGAGCAGAGGGGGGACATAATGTGTGATTGCCAACCTTAGTCTTTATATCTATGTTTTTCATCCGGTGTATCGAGCTGTATACACGGTTTGTCCGTGTGTTTTGGGAGTGTGCACCGAGGTAGGGTAGTGGTGCTGCGTTCGGCCTTTCCCCCCCCCCCCCCCCCCCCCCCCCCCCCCTGACGTCACAGCATCGCCTCGCTGTCTCTGTCCCTTCAAGTGACCGCCGTTGGTGTCCCCCCTCTGCCTCTCACAATAGACCTAATAATCCTGGAGATACTTGTTTAGTGTGTACTGTATATGCATTTGCGACGAGCTAGTTAGAGCCAAGGTAGCGGTTTGTGTGATCTGCACGCACGGGGGCGAGGGCCACAGTGTGTGTGTGTGTGTGTGTGTGTGTAGGGGTCACGATGCCGGTTAAAGCAGTAAGAGAGAGCATCAGCGCTAAGGCGGCCCCCGCCTGCATTTCCTCTTCTGTTTCTACCTTGGAGCCGCTCCGGCAAATGCTAATTATTTATCTGAAGCGCTGGTTTTTTGCTTTCACAGCAAAGCGTCACCCAGCTTGGTGACCTCATGCTTCTTTCAGTCATGCAGGTTTCCAGCGGATGAAGGCAGCGATCTGTTCCGCGTGAGACGTCACGCTTTGCCTGTTTTTCTGTTTTAGTTTTTCTTAGAATGGGACAGAATGGAATGGGAGCTCTCTCTGGCGGCGGCGTCGAAGTTCGTCACACGCCACCCTCTAGTTATTTGCTCCGCGTTAGAGAAAAGAAGACACGAAGGATCACAGTGGTCTTTAAATGATTCGAACGACTGCTGGTGTCTTGTAACAACTGTTTGCGCTGATCCAAGCCAGATTTCATAGAATGAAAAATAACACCATAGAGTCAAATCAAACAATAGCGTGTGCTGTTATGAAAAAAACAACACGATATGTGATGAACCACGACAACAATCTGAGTTTGATTTATTCTGTTTTTATGGACGAGTGTGGGTAGAGTGTGAGCGTGTGTGTGCATATGTGCCTGTGCACATGCAAGTGTGTGAGTGTATACGTGTTGTAAACATGTGTTTGTATTTGCAGTATAAGAGTGTTGGTCGTGAGGGGGGGGGGAGGGGGGAGGTTATATTAATGAGGAATATTAATTAGGGATATATTAATAACTATGTTTATTCCCCTAAAGGTGCTGTGGTAATAGATTTACAACTTAGCTTTTTGTTTTGTTTTTAACAACCATGATAACCAATGTGATTTCCGGGGGCTGTACCCCGATGGGGGGCCGAGCTGTTGGGGTCCCTCAGAGCCTCTCTGAGGACCACCACAGCGTTTGCACGCGCACCATTTGCAATGGTGAATGTGGGGGAGTGTTTTGTCATTTAATGCGTAAATGCGAACCCATTTCTCTCTCTGTCTCAGTGTATTTTTTAAGCTACATATACCGTTCAACAGAAGTGTGCGACTCT
>NC_140285.1:15235775-15280591 GCF_964030765.1 Micromesistius poutassou
GGGCCAACCATAGGATTTTCATCTCATCATCATATGCTATTACTTACATACACATTTGCTTTGTGTGCACTCCTATGTCTTGTAATCCTAGGCTCTAGTAATGGCCTGCTAATGAGATTGACTCTCTTTTCTTCAAATGTGGTCGCTTTCACCTTCTAGACCTTCATAGCTACGGATATTTTCCCTAGGTGTGGCCAGATGAAGTGGCCGAGAATCTTGGGTTGGCACACTAAAAATAGCTTTGGGGCACACCAAAACCAGTTAGGTGGTACACCAAAACCGAGTTGAGTGGCACACCCAAACCAGTTAGGGGTGGCACACCAAAACCAGTTAGGTGGCACACCAAAACCAGTTAGAGGGGGGCAGGCGATGGTATCAGGGTACCACTGGCTTCAGGAGAACAGCGCTCTATTGGCTCAGCCTTGTGGTGTCGCTCACACACAGCTGAGTGCGAGTATTGCCAGCGGCCCAGATACATATTTTCTCTGGTTTAGCTCCGCTAGCAGGAAGCGACTAGCAGCGACACAATGTCCCCCTCTATATTCCCTCAGTGCCTCAGTGAGAAGTGGCTTCCTGAGCGCGGCTGGCTGCCAAATCCACCAGCAGAAGGTTGTGTTACATATGCTGGCTTTCAACACAACAGACTGGAGATTAGCGCTACAAATCCACGGCGGGCCTACCACGTCTACCATGTTGCTGCAACAACACTCAGGAATCATAGAGGGGGTTAAGGAGGTCCTGTGTTAATGTCAAATTCAGATTAGATCCTTTTTTGGAGATGGAAATGACGTTTTGGCCACAGTCCATCTGTGAGTCATGTGTGTCCTGCCAATTGTGTTTCAATTGTTTAGTTTTTGTTGTATGTTTTCAAAGGCCAGAAGAACCCAATTAGGGTCGATATCCTGAAGAAGGATGGTGAACAAATGGAAGGAATTTAACAAACAAACAAAACACTAGATGAGCAACATGCCAGTGGTATTACAGGGAAGTCTGGACAACTCATTTCCACAGAAATAACTCCCATTACACAAAGTGTAAAGTGAAAATGTTATGTTTGCCACACCATGCCAATCTCTCTCTCTCTCTCTCTCTCTCTCTCTCTCTCTCTCTCTCTCTCTCTCTCTCTCTCTCTCTCTCTCTCTCTCTCTCTCTCTCTCTCTCTCTCACCAGTGCTAATGCTATCGGTGGTGTTTCACTCAGCCTAGTTTACTATAAAACAGCACTATTCATAAATCTGCCATGTGATTCCTCCCCCCCATCACTGGTGGAACAAGTAGAGCTTGAGGAGAGAGAAACAGTGGAGCCAGATGCTGCAGGCCTGATGCCGGTATAATGTCCAGTCTGTGCTGCACGCGCACCAGAGCTCAGCCGCATTCACACTCAATAAGGAAGAGGGAGCAGGAGCAAAGGACAAAGGAGGCCTTATAGTCAAGATATACAAGATGTGAACGGCTTACATTCACCATCGATAATAGCAAGGTCGGATCCACTTGTCTCCAATCGCCATGCAAACAATTATGATATAGCATTGTGTGTCGATAGCATTTTAATATGAACTATGAGTCCATTATGCAACATGACTCAAGGTTTGAACGTTTTCCAAACAGAAACTGAGAGTATTCTAATTCTATGCCCTCAGTGTGATACATATGCAAGTGCATATTCTTCTGGCCTGCATGATGAATCTCGACGACAACGTCCAGGTTTGAAAAGGTCCAGCCAACCCCTGAGTGGTCAGATGATGACAGGATATGACATGCTATTGCCAACCCAAAACACATACAACCTCAAACTAAACAAGAAGCGGCAGAGCATGGCATATTTGCCAATTGGCTCCCGGCTGAACCAGGAACCCAGCTGTGATACCCACGCCTGTGTAAAACATGCGTCTTATTCTGCTTTACCTGTCCAAGGAGACGCTGGTCACCCCGTTCCTTGGTAAACCCACCTCAGCACCTCAAGGCACACACAGAAGTAGACCCCGTCGATTCAGGCGCATTCTTCTTAATCTCCCTTTCACTGTTCACACTTTAGTCATGTTTTTCTACCCTTTCTGTTTGGGTTTAATGCAGTCATAAAAGCCATACTATTAGCTCAGCCACTGGCGGCGTGCCCAGCGCTCTGTGAGGTAGGCAAGCCTCTTGACTTTACAACAGCTGGGGGGGGGGGGGGGCAGCCCCATCTGGCTCTATCTCACACAGAGAGCCCTTTGACTCACACAAGGTTAATGATGATATGGAAACTATGTTAGGCCTGAGATGTTTGATGACTGACACAGCTGAGAGGGAGGGGTCTTGTTCGGGTTCAGCCTGTCACGTTCACTTTCTCGTTTGTTTACGTGGTGTGGATGTACGTTTCTCAACACCTTATCTATATCTTTATCTCTGGTGGGCCGGTAACCTCCGGATGAGCAGAGCATCCTGAGGAAGCCATAATGGTGCTCAACTCTTAATGGGAAGCTTAGGGAGGAGGCTCCATATCGCCCCCTTATCTCTGACCTAATGACTGTTTATACTCACTAACCAGTCAAGGATGCTCAAATTGTCTGTGCTTGTGTAAAGTCAAGTTAACTTATCAAAATGGTGGTAGCGCTTTGGGAAGCGAATAGAGGTTCTGTTGTCCTGTCCACTCAGCTCTCCACCACTCTCTCTCTGCGCCTGGTGTTTGATGAATGGCCCGGCTCTTACAGTGCAATACCATCAGATATGTTGCTCTCGCTGGAGTTCCTGACCACCATTCTGTTCTTGCCTCAGGCCAACGCAAGTCCAGATGGAGGGGGTTTGAGAGCTGTGAATGTGGAGTTGGAGGTTTTTTGGTGTTTTTGTGTGTGTGTGTGTGTGTGTGTGTGTGTGTGTGTGTGTGTGTGTGTGTGTGTGTGTGTGTGTGTGTGTTTTATGTGTGCGTTGGTGCGTGTGTGTGCGTGTGTTTTGTGTGTGCGTTGGTGCGTGTGTGTGTCTGTGTGTGTGTGTGAGTTTGTCTGTGTGTGTGTGTGTGTGTGTGTGTGTGTGTGTGTGTGTGTGTGTGTGCGTGCGTGTGTGTGTGTGTGTGCGTAAGTATGTGTCTGACACACACAACACACAAGTAGTAAGAATATGAGAGGGGACTGGTTGTTGAATGCTGGCGACTCTGGGAAAGGAAGTGGAATCACTTCCTCTGCATACCTCGACTCCCTGTGGACAATTAACCAAATCAAGTCGTCACTTGTGGCAAAAACGCAGGACCCTAATGTGGAGGTCACCTCCCAGTCTCCCCATTAGAGCGTTGCTACATTCTTTATTGGTTACTCTTGTTCTGTATTGTTCCTGCGGTAATGACAGCCCACTCCACCAGGGGTCAGGCTTCTTTGGCATTCACAGCGCTCTGTTAGCGAGTCTGTTTTATTGATAGTGAGTCATTTCCTGTTACAAAAGGGGATCCCAGGTCCTATCTGTGAAACAATGTTTGGCTTTATTCTCGACAGGGGTAAAATTTTCCACGTAGGCCTGTTTGTGCTTCCCTAGTGGGCAATGCAGCCACCCCCTGCAGTTTGCAGTGGTGTCACGGAAACATGTATGCTGAAACAAGCCTTTTTGGCAGGGAGGCTGGCTGGCAGCGTTGCCAGATTGGCCGGGAAATCTGGACCAATCTGGCAACACTGCTAGCTGGTGCTTTCCATTGGCAGACTGGGATGAAAGGGGTCGGTTTGGCGGGAGGAAAGTGAGGACAGAAGTGTAACACAAGTGCAGTTTGGTCCATCACCAATATTTCATTGATGCCCTTTGTAGATGACTGAAGATATTAAATTGTTTTTCTTGCAGGGTAAAACATTAGTGGGAGTGTGCAGAAGGGACTTATTTTCCCAACCTACATTGTTCTGTTTATGGAGTACTGCCATAGGGTGTTCCCTTTCCAGTTGTGGAGAAATCACTCTGTGAGTGAGTGGAAAATACGAACTACATACCATAATATGTAGCCAAAATGTTGTTTTAGGAAAGGGGAGGCTCTCTGGGTAGATAGTCATCAATGTTTAGGCTGTGCCCAAAATTGAATAACATCAATGTTATCAAAAATAATACTAAAGAATATTACAGAGTTAAATTTACACTTCCTGTATATACTCGGGTATTTATATTTGTAGTCCTTTTAAGATACAGGCAGCGTATCTTATTAACTGCATACGATGTAGAACAACAAATAGTCCAGAATCCACCCAAACCACCAGACAAATGAACCAATAAACGGACCGTGTATGACACCAGGGTCACGTTCTGTGTATTTATTGATCCACTCCCACTCAGCTGAATCCGTCTTCTTTCTTCTCACAGCTCAGCAGTGCCCATGTGCTGCAGGAGGACCGGCGTCCCGTCTCGGGTTCCCCCTGGGTTTACAGGCCTGGCAGGAGTCCAACAGGTGATGGACTTGATGGAGGGGGCCGGGGGGGGGAGGGCTCTGTCTGTCACAATAACACTCGGCCCCCCCCTTCGTTGCCAAGGAACCAAATTAATTACACCTTAGTGGTGACCTCACGGCAATATTTATGGCTGCTCGCTAGGGCTTTCTGGGAAAGGGGATCCCCGCGCACACAGACATGATCTAACAGCTCCACCACGTCTCTCAGAATAACCCCTGTGTCTGGGGGGGGGGGGGGGGGGGGGGGCATACGAAATGGGCTTCACGTACCTTTTGGTGCAAAGGAAGTATGGACTAGATGGCGCCCCCCAATAATGGAAATGCAAAACATTGCTTTAGCGCTTAGGCTACGTTTAAGCAATCGGTTTACACAATTACACAACTTATTTACACAATTACACAAGTGATAAGAGGACTCCACCGCTCAAAGGTGGGGTTTAACTCGGTATTCAAATTTGGACATCTGGTTTCATGGTTGATCCCTTCTTACCTTCCCTCTCTCCTTCACGTCCCTCCCACCTCCCCTCCTTCCTTCCTTGCTCCCTTGTCTAGTTCCCTTTCACTTTGCCACTCTGAGAGAACAGAGTTATCCCCAGTTCTCTTGAGGACAACATTGATTGCCTGGAGCTTCTAGAAGGTCCCACTGCTCAGTGATCCTTGATCTTCCTTCAAAGTGCCCCCCTGACTTCCTCTGAAGAGGGAGGTTCTGGTTCAGCACTTCCTGTGACCTGCGGTGTGCCCTCTGTGGGCCGGGCCCCAGGTGGGGGTCCCCCAGCCCTGGTCTTCACAGGATTACCCTCGTTTCTTAAGGATGATCGACAAGGCGCTTGTGATAATAATCGCAGGGCCTAGCTTTAGATTTTCTACAAGGATTTCCATGGTTGTCATGTCAGACAGGACCTTGGAAGACGATCAAATGGTTTCCATGGTAACCTAAAACGTCCGCCCTAGGATTAAACGCCTGGAAAGAGGACAGATGAGGATTTGAAAGAGCCATAAATTCCTTGGAAAGTAATGTGAACTGGAGGGCGACTGGATGGTTAATGATTAGGGTAGTGAGCCGATGCGCCTCATTTCACCCTCTGCTCGCTCCCGTTCCCGTTCCCACGGGATATTGCCCTCACTGTCAGCTGGCCGACGCTTTTATTTTGAAACGTTTAGTGCCTGGAGAGGTTGTTTTCTCAGGCCTCGGCGTTGAGGCTGCATTGTTTGAGGCTGCTCTCAGCGCAGGAAGAAAACACATAATGGATCATATGAACTCTCTCCCTCTCTCCAGTGCTGAAGGCGGTCTCTTCCTGAACCCACCAGAGCATTGTTCCTGTCTGTTTGCATCTGCAGGCAGTCGACTTAAGGAATGCACATGTTAGTAAATGGCTGATGGTTGCAGGGGCATGTTTTGGCTGTGAGAGCGGATGCACTCCACTTTTGTTCCCACCCTCCGACCAGACGCCGTGGCAGACGTCCCAATGAGCTAATGGGTGATTTCTCTATTCCCTGTGCAGAAAAACCACATCTTTTCCACTCCCCCACTGGTGATATACCCTCCTGGACTTCCCCTTTGAAGACTCTATGGATTAATCATATGGTTGCTCAGAAGTGTCCACACACACACACACACACACACACACACACACACACACACACACACACACACACACACACACACACACACACACACACACAGGCAAGCGCACTAACACACACACACACACACACACAGGCAAGCGCACTAACACACACACACACACACACACACACACACACACACACACACACACACACACACACACACATACACACACATAGATGAAAACATGTATATGCACACACACACACACACACACGTGAACAAACGCACACAAATAGACACAAATAGGTTAAACTCATACATACGCATTACCTTGACCTGTCCCTCCTTCCTCACACACAGGCAAGCGCACTAACACACACACACACACACACACACACACACACACACACACACACAGATGAAAACATGTATATGCACACACACATGTGAACACGCACATGTGAACAGACACAAATAGGTTAAACTCATACATACGCATACGAAACAAATACAAACACAGACACATACAAATATGAAAACATACACACATACACACAAATTGACCAAGAAACACACACACACACACACACACACACACACACACACACACACACACACACGCACACACATACTAACCGACACACAGACACACACAATCACACAAATGGACACATACCCACACACACGTGCTGCCCTCTGTTTGTGTGTGTATGAGGGGGTCTGCAGATTACAAGGCTCTGTAGTTAACATCTAACGGTGACCTTGGGGGGCCCCTCCGTGTGACAGGCCCTTCATTAGGCACCTGCAGCGTGTGTCCACTCACCCATGGGGTGGAGGGGGTCGCCTCCCAGCCCTTTCTAGTGACAGCCCTCCAACCCCTCCCTCCCCCTCCCTCCCCCTCCCTCTCTCTCCCTCGCAAACTCTAACAGAAAGAGGCAGACAGGTGGATCAACACACTCTTTGTTGAACCACCTGACTCCCACCCACACGTCTTTCAGTTTTACTGATTAAGGGCTAAGGGGCAGAAGAAAGAAACAACTGGTTCAGAAAGGGTCTCCGTGTCGAGTGGCAGAGTGTGTCCGTTACCTCGACCTGTCCCTCCTTCCTCTGAGCGGCCCTCTGCTCCGTACCTTGTAATCTACCCTCGATGACGAGCGCCATAATGCTAGGGTTGAGCGCCGTGTTTTGCTTAAGTTCTCCCTCAGTATGCGTGCCTGTCCGGACGCCCCTCAGACAGACACGCGCCCGGAGCACTTTGCTGCAGCGAGCTGACAATGACATTAGGACCATGTTGAGTGAGAGGGACAACACGGCAGTGTGTGTAATTAGGACTACAAAAGAGGTTAGTGGGGGGAGGAGGAGGAGGAGGGAGAGGAGGAGGAGGAGGAGGAGGAGGAGGAGGAGGAGGAGGAGGGGGAGGGGGAGGGAGAGGAGGAGGAGGAGAAGGAGGAGGGGAGGAGGAGAAGGAGGAGGAGGAGGAGGAGGAGGAGGAGGAGGGGGGAGGAGGGGGGGAGGGGGGAGGAGGGGGAGAGGAGTAGGCCGAGATGATGAATGATTGCAGAAGCCCCTGGTATTTCCTTGCCTTTACGCAGAGTCCTTCTATCACTCTTGGTGCAGGGTGTGTCCTCAGAGCGAATGAAAGGAAGTTATGCTCCCATGCTGTGTTAATAACACAGCATGACCTACAGCTCAGCCCTCAGCCGGGCGGGGAAGGTGTCCACGGGAACATTGAGTGTGGAAGTCCCCCTCCCTCCCTAATCCACCATCTTCTCCTACCCCTCCTCCACCGTCTTCTCCTACCCCTCCTCCACCGTCTTCTTCTACGCCCCCCACCCCCAACCCCAAACCCCTCGGACTCACCCAGCGCCTATGCAGGAGTACGACCTTTACCGCCCGAGAGACCATCGTGAGCGGTATGTTCCACTGGCTCCCAGACTCCGGGTCTATGTCAGCGAGAGCAGAGCGGAGAGCCGGGCTAGGTCAGGTGACGTCATGCCTTGATTCATTGTGCATGTCGGAGCGGGGGTCTGGGACCACTCCTCACACCAGCTGACACCCGGGGAGGACGCGGCGCATCCGAGCGCACGGCGGCGGGGGGGGGGGGGGGGGGGGGGGGCTGGGCGACGCGTCGCAGCGGCACGCGGTCGCCTCGCGGAGGACAGCCCGGCGCGTTCGCCTCAGTCGCATTCGCCTTCTTTCTTTGGCCTTTTTCATAATCACGTGTTTGGATTTCACATTCTGAGATCTTTCCACTCGGTACGGTTACTGAGGGAAATGAAATCAGCGGGGGGAAGAGAGAACCCATGACATTAAGTCGCAAGATAATTCTGAAGATATAACAAATAGCGTGTGATGAATCATACGCTCCCGTACGAGCCAAAATAATAAATGTGAACTAGATATTTTTGTGGAAAATGACTTGCATATGATTTACGCAGACAGGCAGACAGACAGACAGACTGACTGACTGACTGACAGACAGTCGGGTCACTGCAGTGCGGGCATTGTCTGGGTTTGGTGCTTGCGCCTCAGTGGACCTCTCCTGATAAATGGGCATCTGTTTCCCTGCTTAGCCTCGGTCCCATGCCCGGCGACCGGGGGAGAAGGACAGGAGTCGCAGACTGCTGCCGGAATCAATGGCGGCGCCCATCTGGAGGACAGCCATTCATCATGGTCTCAACGTGGAGACACGTCCAAAGCAAGTGATGAATGTAGCTCCTTCTTATCATTATCTTATTACCAGTTTACCAAAATAACTTTGAATTGAACTCGCTTCTTTAAATTCTTCTGGATTCCTCCTTCATTCGTCTTTAATTATAATTCCTGTGCACAAATAGACATGAGGGGTGTCAAAGAAAAAAAACGCAGGTGTCTCTCATAATGCTAATTATGGGTGTGCTACGTGTATGTACCAGGGCACACGGTGAATACGTGTTATCTTTACTGGTTTCACTCTCCTCCCCCTGGTACCTAAAAGCAGCAGAGCCATAATTACTGTTATGAGGGTCACCTGTGTTTTTCCTACGATTGAAGGGTCCATCACTCACTCAGCGGCGTGCCTTCACACTAGGCTCTCGGAGAGCTCCGGAGCGCGGCGGTGACAGCTGACAGACACACCTGTGGAACGGGTCCTCCTCCCACTCTGCTGCTGCCGGGGGGAGGGGTCCCCCCGCCCCCCCCCCCCCCGAAACACCTGGATACGCCCGGTACACAGGGGCTCTGTGTCTCTCTCCACCCGCTGAACATCTGTTCATTATCGCAGGTGATGTGTGTCAGTATGTCAGACAGTCTGTCTGCCTGTCCTCAATTGACCATTTAAGGTTTTATTTGTAAAGAAAAAGATTTATAAATAGAAGCATGTGTGTGTGTGTGTGTGTCATGCCACCGGATGATATCAACTGTAAGACGTAAGACCCACTTGGAGAAGTTTTGAGACCCCCACTTAGGTGCTACATTTACCACATTCCTTCTTTATTATTAAATGAAATTAGGCAGTAGGAGGTTGTGGTTGAATACCCCAGGCTCCTTTGCCATGGCAGTGAGGAAGTACAGTCAGAGAAGAGGAACTGCCTTAGTCATAGCAAGTACCCACGTGTGAATGTTCTCAGAGAGAGGTCTCCATAACAGTGACGTCAACACACTGGACAGAACATTTGAGCCCTCTGACACCCCAGTGGCCTCACCTCTCTGTCACTGTCTCTGTCTCTGTCATTGTTATTGTCTCTGTCTCTGTCTCTTTCTCTGTCTCTGTCTCTTTCTCTTTCTCTTTCACTGTCTCTGTCTCTGTCACTGTCTCTGTCTCTTTCTCTGTCTCTGTCTCTGTCTCGGTCACTGTCTCTGTCTCTTTCTCTGTCTCTTTCTCTTTCTCTTTCTCTGTCTCTGTCTCTGTCACTGTCTCTGTCTCTGTCTCTTTCTCTTTCTCTTTCACTGTCTCTGTCTCTGTCACTGTCTCTGTCTCTGTCATTGTTATTGTCTCTGTCTCTGTCTCTTTCTCTTTCTCTTTCACTGTCTCTTTCTCTGTCACTGTCTCTGTCTCTGCCACTGTCTCTGTCTCTGTCTCTCTCTCTCTCTGTCACTGTATCTGTCACTGTCTCTGTCTCTGTCTCTGTCTCTCTGTCTCTGTCTCTCTGTCTCTCTGTCTCTCTCTGTCTCTGTCTCTGTCACTGTCTCTCTGTCTCTCTGTCTCTGTCACTGTCTCTCTGTCTCTCTGTCTCTGTCTCTCTGTCTCTCTCTGTCTCTGTCACTGTCTCTCTGTCTCTCTGTCTCTGTCTCTCTGTCTCTCTGTCTCTCTGTCTCTGTCTCTGTCTCTGTCTCTCTGTCACTGTCTCTCTGTCACTGTCTCTGTCACTGTCTCTGTCTCTGTCCCTGTCTCTCTGTCTCTGTCACTGTCTCTCTGTCTCTCTGTCTCTCTGTCACTGTCTCTTTGGCTCTGTCTCTGTCTATTTCTCTGTGTCTCTTTCTCTTTCGTTCTTTCTCTTACTGTCTGTCTCTCTCTCTTTCGCTCCCACTCTCTCTCTCTCTCTCGCTCTCTCTCTCTGTCTCTCTCTTGCTCTCTCCCTGTCATCCACGTCTCTCTCTCTCTCTCTGAAATGACCAGTACTGCTCACACCACCACCACCACCACCACCACCACCACCACCACGGTGAGACATGGAACCAATTATAGCACGGAGCAGCAGCAGCAGCAGGCACTGGAGCGTTTAGGCAAGCTGACTTTTAAATCAGAGCGCAGTAAGGAAGACTACACTTTGGCTCTTTGTGCGTCTGCCAGTTGCACCCTTCACTTGGTTGTGTTTTTTGCAGGGGGGGCTGCTGAGGGAAGAGGCGGCGCAGCAGTGGGAGCTGCTGTCACTGATACATCATCTCCTGTTGCTGGGTAATAAGAGCAGGACTGTATTGTTTTGTCTTGTTTATCGTATCAGTGGCTTTGATCCACGGGGGGGCCGTGGGCGTCAACATCACAGAGACTATCGCTTACCTCACCGCTACTCACCGGAGTGAACATTGGATTATCAGTATGAGTACACTGCAAAAAGTGAGGTCACGGTGAGTGAGTGACTGTTTCCCCCGCCGAATGACTCTTTACTCGTCTCCACCTCCACAGGCATCATCACCTGTACAATGCAGACACAACATAACACACAACAGCGGTACAAAAGGTCAAACATCAAATGCTCTCCTCCTCTCTCTCCCACACGTCGTCTTTGATCATCATGGTATCACCACCACCACCACCACCAGAGAACAAACCATTTCCGCTCATCTCCCCTCACACACAGATGATGATGAGGTCACAGGCTCCCCACCCCACCAGATGGGGTTATTACAAGACAACCAGGGGGGGGCGGGGGGGGTGGATTTCACTTTTTCCAGTCTTGCTCAACTCCTCTGCGGCCGTGGCCCGGCCCGGAACATGACGCGCTGTGAGCACATGTCTTCTATTTGGCCGGTGAGGTGTGTCCATGACGACAGTTCCCAAGGGGATCCAAGCTTCCTAGTTGGTGCCCATGGCAACAAAGACTCTGCACACATACGCACGCACGCACGCATGCGCATATGCACAAACACACGCACACACACACACACATGCACACGCACATGCACACGTAGGCGCACACGCACACACACACACACACACACACACAAACACACACACACAACCACAAATAAACTTTACCAGGGGACTCAAATGTTCCTGGCAGCTCCAGTCCTAGATAGGTGTGTCCGAATGTGTGTGTGTGGTTGAGTGTGTGTGTGTGTGTGTGTGTGTGTGTGTGTGTGTGTGTGTGTCAGTTACGTGTGCATTCAGTCTGCATGTGTGTGTGTCATGGGACATGGGTTTGATATGTGACAAGGCGCAGAGGAGTTGGGGAGGGAAGCGGAGAGATAGAGAGAGATCCTCCCTCCACTGACCTGTAGGCAGGAGGCGCACACAGAGCCGTGGCCAATCACTAATGTGAAGCAGACCCACGGCGCATGGAGAGCTTTTACTGCAGCGTCCAGGAGGACCCATAGGAGAGGAGGAGGGGGGTGATGATGGGTGGGAGGAATGAAAGGAAGAAAGCTAGAAATCAATATGGAAATGGTCGATAAATGAACATTTAAATGATTAAAAAGCGAACAAATAAAAAAAATTAAGAACAAAAGAGAAAGAATTAAATTACTGAAGAAAGAGAAACAAACAAAGATAGAGATCACTGGAAAAATAGAGGAAGTCAGAGGAGAGGAAAATGCAGAACAAAAGAAAGAATTGAACTTGAGTGCGGACAACGCCCTTTATGTAGTGGGCGAAAGTAACAATGATTTTTCTGTGATTTTGTTTCTTTAGCCCGCAGAGTCCCGACGGTTATGAGTGCTTATCAGTGTGAGAGAAGCCTGTCAGAGAACAAGAGCCCGGCGTCAGACTGCAGAGAGGTCGCCCGGCACAGACATGAGATCATTCTTTGGAATTCTTCCTACTGTGTGAGGATAGCTGATAAACTATTCATGTTTTTCCAATTCAATTCAAACTTCAACTCCATGCTTGACATTCAAAACACAGCCCCGTTCTCCCTCTTTCTCTGTCTCTCTCTCTGTCTGTCTCGCGAGTGAATACTTTAACAAATGCAGATCACTTGGAATGTAGAAACGAAGGCAATGGGAAGACCTTGCTGATAGCTTATCTGAGAGGTTGGGGAGGAGAGGGGCTTATATTGTGAATTAATTCAGTCCTTTCGGTGTTTGAGCCAATGATTCATAGTAAATCTCTACCCCTGCTACCATTTGAGTTGTGTTCCCTCTCTTCCCCTGTTATTCTCTTCACTCTGTTTCTTTCCTCTCCTCTCCTCCTCTTCTCTTTGTTCCCCTCCTCTCCTCCTCTCCTGACCTCGACCCCTCTCGACTCCTCTTCTATTTGTTCCTCTCCTTCTCTTCTCACCTCCTCCCCTCTCGACTCCTCTTCTATTTGTTCCTCTCCTTCTCTTCTCACCCTCCTCCCCTCTCTCCTCCTATCCTCACCTCCTCCACTCTCTCCTCCTCTCCCTCTCTCCTCCTCACCTCTCCTACTCCCCTCTCTCTCCTCTCCTCTCCTACTCCCCTCTCTCTTCCTCTCCTCACCTCCTCTCCTCCTCCCCTCTCTCCTCTCTCCTCCTCCCCTCTCTCTCTTCTCTCTCCTCCTCCCCTCTCCTCTCCTCCTGCCCTCTCTCCTCCTCTCCTCACCTCCTCCTCCCTCTCTCCTACTCTCCTCGCCTCCTCCCCTCTCTCCTCCTCTCCTCTCCTCCTCCCCTCTCTCCTTCTCTCCTCTCCTCCTCTCCTCTCCTCCTCCCCTCTCTCCTCCTCTCCTCTCATCCTCTCCTCACCTCCTCCCCTCTCTCCTCCTCTCCTCTCATCCTCTCCTCTCATCCTCTCCTCCTCCCCTCTCTCATCCTCTCCTCACCTCCTCCCCTCTCTCCTACTCTCCTCACCTCCTCCCCTCTCTCCTAATCTCCTCTCCTCCTCCCCTCTCTCCTCCTCCCCTCTCTCCTCTCCCCTCTCTCGTCACCTACTTCCCTCACTCCTCCTCTCCTCACCTCCTCCCCTCTCTCCTCCTCTCCTCTCCTCCTCCCCTCTCTCCTCCTCTCCTCTCATCCTCTCCTCTCCTCCTCCCTCTCTCATCCTCTCCTCTCCTCCTCTCCCTCACCTCCTCTCCTCAACCTCCCCTCTCTCCTCCTCTCCTCTCTCCTCTATCCTTCTCACTCTCCTCCTCCCCTCTCTCCTCCCCTCTCTCCTCCTCTCCTCTCCTCTCCTCCTCTCCTCTCCTCCTCCCCTCTCTCCTCCTCCCCTCTTTCCTCCTCCCCTCTCTCCTCCTCTCCTCTCCTCCTCTCCTCTCCTCCTCCCCTCTCTCCTCATCTCCCCTCTGTCCTCCTCTCCTCTCCTCCTCTCCTCTCATCCCTTCCTCTCCTTCTCCCCTCTCTCCTCCTCTCCTCTCCTCCTCTCCTCTCTCCTCCTCTCCTCTTAGCTCATTAGCTCACCGTCCTCACCTTCCTGGGAGTGTTCCCATCATGCGGGAGGCATCCGAGGGAGTGAGAACAATGGCTCCATTTGGCGAGTCCAGGTCTATCTATCTGTCTGTATGTCTGCCTCTCTGTCTGTCTGTCTGTTTGTCTGTCTGTTTGTCTGTCTGTATGCCTGCCTGCCTATCTGTGTCTATATGACTCATCTTCTATTATTTCCTCTCCTCCTCCCCTCTCTCCTCTGTCAATACGCCCGTCTGTCTGTCTGTCTGCCTGTCTGTCTGCCTGTCTGTCTGCCTGTCTGTCTGTCTGTCTGTCTGTGTGTGTGCCAGGTCATGAGCATCATTTGTTGGGGGGAGTGGGGGGAGTGGGGGGAGTGGGGGCGTGGGGTATGAGGAGGGGAACAGTGAGTGCTCCTAACTGGGGAAGGGCAGGGATAAACAGCCCCTGAAACTCACTGCCTTATTTAGAGCCCTAGTCGGAGGACGGTTGAGTCACCAGCGAGCTAACATGCTCTCTGGACCGCTGAGATCCTTTATCACAGTGGGGGGCGGGTGAATCAGTGAGCGAGTCGTCGCATAAAGATCTGCAGGTGTTTATGCCCTGGTGGCTTTCTGTATGATTTGCAAATCCATAAATGGAAAATGTTTGAGCCACGTAGTAAAACATCCTGGAGTCAGAGACGAGAGCCTTGAATCGGCGTTCCGATAAGCTGATTCAACTTCCTGGCTATTACAAGGGTTCTTCTGTTGAATAAACACCGTCGGTGACACAAACATAATCTTAACAACTTTACATTAACAGCTTCATTCTTCCAGCCCAACACACGGGGGTTTTGTGAGAATCATTCTGGCAAAGACGGTTAGAAAAGTGGTCAAAACGCTCCAGTGGCAGGAAGCCAGCGGTATCGGATACCATTCTGTTTTCCTCTGTTGTTCTCTACCTGGGTGTTCCACTATTAACATTTAATTAACAAAGGAAAAGGTCCTGAAGTCCTATATGTGGTTTTCTTTCCAATTCCAAGAGACACACACACACACACACACACACACACACACACACACACACACACACACTCACACACTCACACTCTCACACTCACACTCACACTCACACACATACACATACTCAGACCAGGTTGTCATGGTTGTCATGAACATGTGGTGTAGATCAAGGCTTTGTTTTGTCACTAAAAAACTGAGCGACAACATTTTTTGGATTTGGAAGAGGCGGTCAAGCCAAACATTGGGAACATTGGGTCATTGTCATGTTGTGTTTCATCGAGCTCAAAACATAACATTTCCTTAAACAACAACTCCATCACCTGACACATCAGCTCTTTCCATCACCATGGACAGACGATACGATCTCGCATTAGTTGGCACCGCCAAATCAAAACATTCCGCAACACAAACGCAGGAAGACTAGTATTGTTTACTGGCCTGTGAGTGGCATTGTACAAACAGTCTGCAGAGCGACGGTTCCTGAAATGCTCCATGATCAATCCCACCACCGCCACCCCCAGACCATGTAACCCCTGCGAGACGGACCCATGCAGACACAAATAGCGTCTTTGTGGGTCACCTGAGCAGGCATAAACCTGGTATGAGCAATCCGTCTTCAGGACCTTAGACAAATAAAATGTATCGGCCAAACTATTCCCTTGGCTCACACAACGCTCTTTGATATACAGTAACCTGACAGCCACCACAGTCTTAAAAGCTGCCATGTAGGTTCCCCCTTAACTGCTTTCCAAATTCAGAAAGCCCTACTAAAACCTTTTCCATTAAGACGTCCAGACCTACAGTCACAGCCGCGGTGTTGGACTCTGCAGATCCGCTCCTTGGAGTCTGCACTTTCCATTTCAATGGCCATTGTTTGAAAATCGCTCGGTCGGTTACATTCGAGCCGTGTGATGCTTTGAATGTGTGTGTGTGTGTGTGTGTGTGTGTGTGTGTGTGTGTGTGTGTGTGTGTGTGTGTGTGTGTGTGTGCAGCTTACAAGCAAATTAGCATAGGTCGTCTGGTGAGTCATTTCATGTAAAACGGGAAAAGATTTGAAGTGTGGATGAATAAGGGGACTGTTGTTGAAGCACAATAAGGTATTTCAACCCAGTCAGATAAATGCCTTCAGCCTTTCACTACTAGAGCATACACTTCAAACCTTCACTCCATATCTCACCCTTCCACCAGAGAATAACCCTCACCCTTCTCGCAAGAGCACAATATGAATTCGCTCAGCGAGTCACTCTGGGAACGAGCAATATACTCACTCCCCGATTCCCCTGGCCCAGAACATTAACCAATCACATGGGTGTAGGCGGGCCAAAAGCGTTGCTGTTTTACCGTCTGTATACGGCAAGAGTCTTATCTATTGGTTAGCTCCGCTGGTCTGGATACGTCACCCCTTGTATTCTTCTGATTGGTCGTAGTGTTATCCAATTGCGTGCAGTGATATTTTAAAATATTTTCAAATGCATGCTTGGTGCCGCCCCTCGAGTTGGGCCATTTTCATTACTCGTTGCTAGACCCTACAGCTTTCTAGATATGGGTCTGGATTTCCAGGCTAGCATTCGACCCCTCTCACCAGAGAACACACTTCCCCTCCCCTCAGACTGTTTGCTTGTGACCCCCCTGCCCCTCGTTTGGGATGTAACCCTATACCCAATCACAGAGGGGACTTGCTACGTGCACAATGCTCATAGCCCAACTCCCTACCCCCCCCCCCCCACCCCCACCCCCCTCCTCCCCGTGTCCTCCATGGCTACTGGGGTTGAGCTCGGGCTGTCCATCACACACGGGTACCAACGGTTTCTAAACACATCCCTCCAGCCGCAGAGGACCGTGACCTTTCTGTGACTGGTGCATTAGCAGACTCTGCATGTGTCCACAACACCCCCTCCCCTCCCCTCCCCTATGGTTAGATACGCTAATGCACTGATGAAGAGCGAGGGAGACACTAGAGCGGCTGCTATATAAGGCTCTGGGAGACAGCCTGACACCTCGGTGGTCTGGACTGCATTAGCATCAACATTGACTTATAAGGAGGCGGTGGCAGCTCTACGGAGTGGTGGTGGTGGTGGTGGAGAAGGAGGTGGTGGTGGTGGAGAAGGTGGTGGTGGTAGTGGTGGTGGTGGTGGTGGTGGAGAAGGTGGTGGTAGTGGTGGTGGTGGTGGTGGTGGTGGAGGAGGTGGTGGTGGAGAAGGAGGTGGTGGCTGACTCACCATCCTAAACGGCATTGTGAGTCATATTTACAGAAGGTGACAAGGCGACACCCCTGAGTTTGTAACCTTGAAGACCATGAAGTTCAACCACCTCCTCCCCACTGTCCACACCGGTCGTCAAGCACCAAACACCAAACACCAAGCACCAAACACCAAGCACCAAGCATCAAACACCAAGCACCAAACACCAAGCACCAAGCACCAAGCATCAAACACCAAGCATCAAACACCAAGCACCAAGCACCAAACACCAAGCACCAAGCACCAAACACCAAGCACCAAACACCAAGCATCAAACACCAAGCACCAAACACCAAGCATCAAACACCAAGCATCAAACACCAAGCACCAAGCACCAAGCATCAAACAACAAGCACCAAGCACCAAGCACCAAGCACCAAACACCAAGCACCAAGCACCAAACACCAAGCACCAAGCACCAAGCACCAAACACCAAGCACCAAGCACCAAACACCAAGCACCAAGCACCAAGCACCAAGCACCAAACACCAAACATCAAGCACCAAGTACAGGCTCATGCTCCATCGTGTGACAGGACTGTAATAAACAATACAGTAGAAAAACATGTTGGGTGAACAGTAAAAATGTTTGAAATACGTTTAAAAGGTATATCATTGGGTAACTAAAGTCTCATTTCTTCTCTCATTGCTTCTATGTTTTAAAAATAGCAGCAGCCGGTTTGATTTATGATGTGCTGCTTGTGACTGCCTCTATGAGCAACAACAGTCCTCCTCAGAGCTGCTGGGAAACGATGACCAACGGCACCTCCAACGGTCGTACGTCCATATGTGAAAGCAGCTATGCATGTTTGAGGGGTGGGGGGCACACAGGAGCCAGCACAGGGGATGTGTGGGGATGTGTGATAGGGTGCAATGGTTTGTGTAGTGTGCAATGAACTGGGGAAACTATATGTGCGTGCACACATATGTTATGTGTGTGTGTATGTACGGTATGTGGGAATTTGTGGGTGCACTTAAATGTGTGAGTGTGTATGTGCGTGTGTATGTGGGAATTTGTGGGTGCATTTCAATATGTGTGTGTGTGTATGTGCGCGTGTATGTGGGAATTTGTGGGTGCATTTAAATGTGTGTGTGTGTGTATGTGTGTGAAACAATGGCCTTAGGCTCTCTAGTGGCCACAGCAATCCACTGCCCTCTCTCTCTCTCTCTCTCTCTCTCTCTCTCTCTCTCTCTCTCGCTCTCTCTCTCTCTCCCTCTCCACCTCTCTCTGTCTGTGGTTGTGTGTATGTGTGTCTCTGTTGAATGTGTGTGTTTGTTGAGAGGCTGTGTGTGGGTTTGGACTATTAAATGACTGTAACTGCGTTGCAAGCCATAGAATTTGTAGTTTATTGCAAACATTTGTGTTAAAGTGTCATCGTGGGTTTCTACCAAGGTTTTAGTACTGATCTCTAATCTCTGTGTGTTTGTCTAAGAAGACTACTAATCATCATTGTCGGAATGAAAACTTTCATTTTATGGACTATTATTATTATTATTATTTACACAGTGAGTCGTTATTGACCTCTAGAAGTCTGTGCGGTGGAGGAAGTTGCAAGTCTTCACTGCAGGCCCTGGTGTTTAATTACTGACTCAGAATCGTGTGAAAACTCCCTTTCCGTTCAGCGTGTGTGCGTATATTTCTCATGGGGATAATGAAAGGTTAATGTGTGAGTGGTTATGACCACGCTGAACTCTCTCACTCTAAACTCTCTCTCTCTCTTTCTCTCTTTCTCTAAACTCTCTCTCTCTCTCTCTCTAAACTCCCTCTTTCTCTAAAATCTTTCTCTCTTCGTTTCTCTCTCTCTCTCTCTCTGTCTCTCTCGCTCTCTCTCTCTCTCTCTCTCTCTCTCTCTCTCTCTCTCTCTCTCTCTATGAACTCTCTCTCTCCAGACCACTGTCCTCTACCTCTGTGACCTCCTGTTAAGTTACATCAGCCATTTTACGACAGTGAGCCTTTTAAATCACCGTGTTTTTAAACCAACATGTAGCGAGTGGCGCAGCGGGCAGGGCCCTCCGGGGCCCCTCTCCGCTGCGGTGTCCAGTTCCCCGGGCCCCCAACTAGACTGCTCTCCCTGCCGGAGCCCAGACACGCGCACCTTGGGGGGGCATTGTTGAGATGGCGGGGGGATGAATAAAACGCCAATTAGGTACAATGCAGTGGGCCAGGCGGGGGGTAGATGCCTGAGCAAATCTTTTAAATGTGGTGGTCGTCTGGTTGAGTATCTACCCCAACCACCACCACCCCCAACCCCCCCAAGCAGTATTTACGGTTGCCACTGATTAGCGGATGTACTCCATAAAAAACACAGTTTTTCAGACGTGTGGTGGTCAGCGAGGCAGCCCGCTGAACAATGGCAATTACCCTGAATCCTCCTGGTCCTCGTTTGTGAGAAGAGCCTTTATAAGGGGGTTTCACTACAGCGCTACACTCGTTAGTGTTCCTCCTTTTACTAGGAAGAAAGAAGACACGAACAAGAAGGCGGAAAAACAGAACAAAAAGTAGAAACAGAACACGTCAATAGCTAGAGTAGAAGGCGAGTCCAACGAAAAGGCGAGCCAAGGTTCACCTGCCAAGAAATAATAAATACACGAAGCAGAGAGAAGAAGGGGAGCCAGGGGTTATTCAGGGATGTAGGCCTACCGTGCGACTGCGAGGGGATAATATTCATGTCTGAGGAGGCCTCGTGATTCACCGGGCCGCCGCTGCGTTGCTAAGAGCCGACTGCAGACAAATAACGGCCATCTCAGGAGTGCCACGGTGTCGGGAACGAACGTGTCGTCCGGTGAGCGGCACGTCCTCCTCCTCTCCCGCCACGCCTCACGGTCACCCCCACCTCTCCTCGCCTGCCTCTTCACTCGTTTGTTTTATTTAACACGGCCATGTTGTTTTAGGGAACACAAACACACACACACACACACACACACACACACACACGCAGAACGAACAGAACGGGTTAATGGAGGCACACAAGTGTGTTAGGTTGTGGTGCTAGGGGGGTTTGGGGCGGGTGGTGTGTGTATGGTGGGAAGGGGGGGGGTGTTAATGTAACTTAGCTAAAACAGGAAACATATGTCTTTACATTGGAGCATATTTCCTATCTGTTGTGCGTCATAGGAGGGAGAGATAGAGCGAGGGAGATAGCGAGAGATGTTGAAATAGAGAAAGGGATTCACTTCCAAAAGTTTTGGTAGACCTTATCACGGCAACGGTCTCAAACATGAGTTCAGGCCTAGAAACGGCCTGATTTGAAGGTTTAGAAAGTGGTATTATTACCTGTTAAAAATAACCTGAAGTTCGCACTAGTACAATAAACACCTTTCACCCGCAAAAAAACCAACAACCCTTCAATTATTCTTTCAAACGGGCTGTCATTGCCATATGTGTTTCGAACAAGCCTTCTTCAGCTGCCTGGAGGCCCAGCCTGGACCTCAGCTGACTGTGTCTATGGTAGGGGGGCGTGTCCCGTCGCCTGCTGACGTCTTCATGATCCTGAGCGGTAAAAGCCAGGGGCATGGGGGTTATTCTGGAAACTTGAAAGGCCAACAGTTGCCCTAATGGCGGCCGTCACTAGTGAGTCTGACTGGCTGCGACCTCGCAGAGTCCATCACTGTCCGCCCCGCTGTTGTTCTTACCGAGACAGACGAGGTGTGGGCGGGGCTTGCACCACAGCTCCAGGCAATAAAAGACACACAGATAGACCGTGAGCTATTGTTCATCGACGGGGAGTTACAAGGGAAGACTTTTGGATGTGTCGTGGAAGGACAAAAGTGGTTCTTTGGAGGCCCGATATAACTGTGTCAGGGTATCCATGCCAGCGTTGTGCGCTATTAATACTGTGAGCCAGCCTATAGAAGGGATGCCTGAGAGGAGGGGCGGGCTACGTGCGTGTTTGTGTGCGTGTGCACATGTGTGTGTGTATGCTGGTCTTTTTGTATTTTTTATAGCTAATGCAGGTGTGATGTAATGGTTTTATTAGTTTTATTTCAAAAGGTACTAAAGGGTTTTATAAATATTTTCTCACACGCACATCCACACAAACACACGCACACACACACACACACACACACATGCATGTACACACGTGAACACACACACACACACACACACACACACACACACACACGCACGCACACACTCCCCCTCTATGTTGCTGTCAGCTCAGACTATTCAAAGCGTCCGACGGAAACCTCGAGTGGAGTGAAAGGGAGAACAGTGTTCAGCTCCTCTCAGCGATGGGCTCGCCAGAACAGAGAGCTCCAGCAGGTCCGGTCTCAGACACACCGGCTGGTTTGACCAACGCTGCCTTCTGCAGCCTCCACTCCACACCAGGCCAGGAGAAAGCCTCTGAGCGGACAGTAGCACCGTCTGGTGCAGCTCCCCATGTGTCAATTATTACATCCCTCAGAATGTTGGGGTTTCATATCAGCCGGCCCGAGATAGCTCAGAGAGAGAGAATGAGTGACAGAGGGAGAGACCCAGACCACTCTTATCTATCCTGACATTTACTTGCCCCCTGTGGGTCGTGTGAGTGTCGTGAGGTCATAAAACGAAGCAGCCACCGTGCTATGCGGACTATGACAGCAGGCGGAGTATGCTACCCTATGGTCTTTGTATGAGGAGGTCTGCACACACACACACACACACACATGGGTAGCCAGGCTCGCATAGGCTAGCATGCTCCACCAGCTAGCTGTCTGTCTCTACATCGCTATATCTCTCAATACATAAATGAAGTTTATGTAGGTAGAGATTGTAAACTTCATGACCTTCATGTACGATGCATCAACTGTTTTGGCTCGATAGGTCAGAAGGTGGAGCATTTTGCCCTTGCCCTAACCCTAACCCTTGAAGGGTTTTTAGTTCAATTCTCAACTTGCCGCCTGGCTGTGGATGAGTTTTGTGTGTTCTTTTGACTAATGTGGGTGTGGATCCTCCACACGCACAAGTCAAGCAATCTTGTAAACCATACCTACCACATCTTTGTATCCATTTTTATCACTTGGCGGACGCACGCTTTTCTCACTGTACTCAAAACTCAAAGTGTATATCCAGTGGGAACGTCCCGGCAGCAAATCACCCAGGGTTTGGTGACACGATACGGGGGGGGCCATGGTGATGGCAAAACACGCCCTGGGAGTCTACAGGCCTCATTTATCTGAGAAGTCATCGCAGGGTACTATAAACAGAGTGAAAGCATGGGAGAGCTCCAGGATTAGAGCTGTAGAGTGCCACCCCCTCGTCCCAGCCTCCCCCGTCACCGACAGCTGTGGACCCCCACACATTCTGGATCTTTCCCATCGGTCGGAGAAGCAGTAACCGCCGTGCAGTCCCGCTCCCCCCCGGCCTCCCCTATAGGGGGCCTGGGGGCGGTATAAATATGATCAACACTGGGACTCTGGGTCCTTGCGTCGCTACCACCAGGACTTAGGGCTAAATATGGACTCTGTTGAGTCCACACGGGACTTCAAGTGAATCAGCTAAAGCAACAGGCACTAATTCTCCCCAGGCCCCGTGTCGCTTTATTAAAAGGTTTTGGTTGCAGTTAGTCGCCTCCTAACCGCTCTCCCCATGTCGTGAACTCGTGTGACTCAGTCCACGTCGTAATCTTCCCAAACACCCCCAACCTCCCGGGAACATCAGTGAACACTCGAGAAATCCTGACACAGATCACGCTGTAATTAGTCAGGATACACGCATATAGAATCACACAGATGTGTGTGTGTGTGTGTGTGTGTGTGTGTGTAATAAAGTAAAACATGCTCAGTGAGTGTGACAACTTTTAGATACAGTTGTTAGTGTATTGTATGTGTGCCATATTTCTGTATGCCAAATACTTACAGAAACATGTATGCCATGTTTCTGTAAGTATTTTTTACTTATGCCAATAAAGATGGAGAGAGAGAGAGAGAGAGAGAGAGAGAGAGAGAGAGGAGAGAGAGAGAGAGAGAGAGAGAGAGAGAGAGAGAGAGATAGAGAGAGAGAGAGAATAAGCATTAATGAGGACAAACAGAAAAGACACAAGGATAAGGAACCATTTGAATGGAAACGTTTGGTTTCTCATTGTTTGTTTATCATGGGCCCACATCAGGTATCCTAATCTTGTGTGACAACATCACCCACCCCCCAAAAACGAGATACAATCGAGTTCATTGTGTAGTTTGGATACTTGGCTATCGCGGTTTACTCTTTGGCTCATCACTACACTATGCACCTCGGGAGGAAACTTTATATTTTCCAGATAAGATGAGAAGGGATCTCCCAGTCCCGGGCTCTCTTGAGTCCAAAACCAAACCAGAGGCTTGTGAATCCCAAGCCCCGCCTCTCCTAAAGTGTGTCACGGGTCTAGGAAGGAACTCCCCACTTTCCATCCCCGCTCCGTCCATCAGGAGGGCAGAGGGAGAGTGCTGTGAGAGGAGGAGGGTCGAGGACACGGACACAGAAAGGAGCTGACAGAGCGTTTGTGAGATAATCCAGGGAACAGGGATGCACAGATAGCCGCACCGGACCGCTGTGTGGATTACAAAGTTGAGCCATTGTCTTTGAGAAGAATTTGGATCCGTGAGACATACAGAAACATTAGTCAGATAATTTATATTTTAAAAAATGGGTTTGATACGCTTTTCTCCACTGATCCCGGGAGCACCCACACCTTTACGCACACTTCTTTGCAGTTTGGGGCTTTTGCTCTGTTGGCAGCCCTTGTGCCAAACGTTCAACCTGGACGTGGAGACCCCGGCTGTGTACAGCGGACATGACGGGAGCTACTTCGGGTACGCGGTGGACTTTTACTTGGTGGATTCCGCGAGGTGAGTTTCTTTTGTCATGGAGGAGTTGGATCTGTTTGACGGGTTGTTGCGAACACACAGCACCGGACGAGAGGGGTCTCCAACAGCACGTTTATAGAGAACTTTTTTTAAGGCTGTAAAGACTTGGAAATGTTTGGTCGATCACATCACAATTGGGAACATATGCCAGGCTTAGACCCATTCAACTGAAGCCATTATAACGGTGGGGTATTTTATATATGTGGGCTAAAGTTTATAGTCCCTGTTACAGAAAAGTAATGAAAACACTGTTCAACTATTATTTATCTGATGATATTTAAACGGTAATAAAATAGATCTGTTATGCTTTTCTTGACGCCCATTGCAGTCCCCCTTGTATATGCATCCATCCACTTTGGGCTGTAACTGGCTGCCCATCAGGACTGCTAAAATAACAACTGCAGCTCAGAGTAAACAGCTTTATTCATGAGGAAGGTACCGGCCTATAATTCAATTGAAAACATAGCCCCCTAACCCCCCGGAGTGGCTCCTTCTCTTTTCCCACATCAACACTCAATTTGAGATGGGAAAACACGCTTTGGGGAGGCTAGGCCTAAATATCCACAAAGGAAATAAGTAGGGTTCTTGAAAAAAATAATCCCACTTATTTGGTTTTTAATTTCCCGGCTCCTGCTGATGGTGATGATGTTGCTTCGCACAGTGGGGAGGCCCCCCACTCTGTCTGCCATCAAGTACGCATTCTGGCACACACTGAAGCCGTCAGACCCCCTGTAAGGCTTGGCTGTTCAGATCACTTGTTAGCATGACACTTTTAAAGTCAATTTTATCTCCGAGAACCCCTTTTCCTACTCAGTGGTTTGTGTGGATATGACTGCAATAGAGAAAGGTCTGGCACTGATGTGAGACGCATATAAAAGCAGGCTGTATAATAACGCCCCCTTGTTCTTTTATTTACACGGCTGCATCAGAAGCACCCAGGTACAACGGAAGCGTCTCGTTTGAAATAGACCCCCCCCCCTTTGTTGAACATGTCAGTCTTACTTATTTTAGTTAAAAGATAAAACAAAACAATATATGTATTTCCGTGGCATCCATCCTGGCTGAAGGTGCTCGTCTGTATACTGAAGCAGTGTCTGTCGTCTGTAGGCGGTAGCAGTGTCTGTCGTCTGTAGGCTGTAGCAGTGTCTGTAGGCTGTAGGCTGTAGCAGTGTCTGTCGTCTGTAGGCACCAGCAGTGTCTGTAGGCTGCAGCAGTGTCTGTTGTCTGTAGGCTGTAGGAGTGTCTGTAGGAGTGTCTATGCTGTAGGCTGTAGCAGTGTCTGTCTGTAGACTGTAGCAGTGTCTGTAGGCTGTAGCAGTGTCTGTAGGCTGTAGCAGTGTCTGTCTGTAGGCTGTAGCAGTGTCTGTAGGCTGTAGGCTGTAGCAGTGTCTGTAGGCTGTAGCAGTGTCTGTCTGTAGGCTGTAGCAGTGTCTGTAGGCTGTAGGCTGTAGCAGTGTCTGTAGGCTGCAGCAGTGTCTGTTGTCTGTAGGCTGTAGGAGTGTCTGTAGGAGTGTCTATGCTGTAGGCTGTAGCAGTGTCTGTCTGTAGACTGTAGCAGTGTCTGTAGGCTGTAGGAGTGTCTGTAGGCTGTAGGCTGTAGCAGTGTCTGTAGGCTGTAGCAGTGTCTGTCTGTAGGCTGTAGCAGTGTCTGTAGGCTGTAGGCTGTAGCAGTGTCTGTAGGCTGTAGCAGTGTCTGTAGGCTGTAGGCTGTAGCAGTGTCTGTAGGCTGTAGCAGTGTCTGTCTGTAGGCTGTAGCAGTGTCTGTAGGCGCTGTAGCAGTGTCTGTAGGCTGTAGGCTGTAGCAGTGTCTGTAGGAGTGTCTGTAGGCTGTAGCAGTGTCTGTCTGTAGGCTGTAGGCTGTAGCAGTGTCTGTAGGCTGTAGCAGTGTCTGTCTGTAGGCTGTAGGCTGTAGCAGTGTCTGTAGGCTGTAGCAGTGTCTGTAGGCTGTAGCAGTGTCTGTAGGCTGTAGGCTGTAGCAGTGTCTGTAGGCTGTAGCAGTGTCTGTAGGCTGCAGCAGTGTCTGTAGGCTGTAGGAGTGTCTGTAGGCTGTAGCAGTGTCTGTCTGTAGGCTGTAGCAGTGTCTGTAGGCTGTAGGAGTGTCTGTAGGTTGTAGCAGTGTCTGTAGGCTGTAGCAGTGTCTGTAGGCTGTAGGAGTGTCTGTAGGCTGTAGCAGTGTCTGTAGGCTGTAGGAGTGTCTGGCCGCTGAGCAGAGCCAGAGGGGCTGGGGCGCGGTGCTGGGGCTTTGAGACAGGCTTTGTGCAGACTGGGACGGGGCTCCTCTTTCCATGTGTTCCTCCTCCTCTTCCTCCTCGGCCAGCAGACGCTCTCTGACATGGAGCCCCCCCGCCCTCCCGTCCCCCTGCTAAGAGCCACCATTCATCTTTCTGTAGTCTGGGGTCTTCTGCAAAGATTTATCCTTTTTTCTTCTTTTCTTTTTAAGATGGCATATTTCCCCCTCACCTCTGCTTCTCATTAATGCCTCCATCATCATCGTTTCTCATTTTCACTTCCTTCTATGCTGATGTCATCCAGCACAGCGCCTTTTAATCCTTCCATCCTCCCCTCTCTCTCTCTCTCTCTCTCTCTCACACACACACGCACACGCACACACACCGCTATCGTGATGTATGGGTCTGTGAAGCCGTCATGGCGAGTGGATGACTTCATCTGCAGAGCTGTGGTGAAGAGGAGATCACGCAGGAGTTTGTCTAGAGAGAAAGCGATTGTTTGAAAGTGCAGCTCCCTCCCTTCTACCTTCCCCTGTAATCTCCTCGGTTTGTGGATTCTAGCGCTCCAAACTAACGGCCAAATCTCGAAACGTCTATCGGACGCAGACACATGGCCCGATCTTGACACTTCATCTTGATTTGTTTTCATCCTCAGCGCATCGCTCACAGCAGTTAAGAGCTCATGCGTCAGATCAGGCCCGCAAACGGGCAAACAACAACAATGTTTTTCCCCTTCTTATCTCTGCTCTCGTGGTTGGCCAACACATCATCATTGCCCGAGGCTAGGGGGAGGGTGGGGGGAGAAGGAATCCTGGGGGTCAGACCGGGAATGAACCCGAACATCCATCTTGTCAGGGCGGAGGATGATTCAAGACCGGGATTCTGACCTCGAGTGTGCAAGCGTGATTCAAAAAGATTATAATTCTGAACATGAAACGGTAAATGTTGTCTTGGCTGCGCGATCGGACACATTGGAAGCATATGTCTCCCACACGCTCTCTCACACACACACACACACACACAGGCTCACTTTCTCTGTGTGTTCCCCTGAACCATAACAGCGAGTTGATGCATCTGTGCGTCTGTCCTTCATGACCCCCCTGGCTGAGTCTAATTGAATTAAGCGTGGACACCGGCAAGCAGCAGACCACCATGGAAGACCGCCGGGGAACCTCTCCGCATGTCACCGCCTTCGCCAGCTGGGGGAGCAAGTACAGAGTCACGCAATGAACGTGGATCTTTTTCATTTAGTATTGTGTCATTTCAACCCCCCTCCCCCCCCGCTCCGTTGCCAGTCCCAACGCCAGACCCCCAGCGCGTGATCAGACCGGGACAAACAGTTCCTCACTCAAGGGGCTAACTTTCCCTGGTGCCAGGCGGGGACGGGGGGGGGGGGGTGAGCAGAGCTGTCCACACAGAGATAGACGGGGTCAAGGTTCAGATGGTGTAAATAAAAACGCACTTGGGCTCTGGTTTCAGCGTCGACCAAAAGCACCGCCTCAGTGGGCTGACCGCGGACAGGAGGAGCTCCACCAGATCTTCTGCTCATTCAAACAGGGAGTCGCTTCATTCTCTTATCTCCAGATGAGATGTGAAAATGGTTCTTGGAAGAGATTGCCATCGAGGCTTTGTGATAACGTTGAGGCCCCCCCCCGCAACGTAACATGGAGATGGCACTGTGTGTGTGTGTGTGTGTGTGTGTGTGTGTGTGTGTTGGTGATGTGCATTAGCTCACGGATGGTTGAACCATGGTGACGAGCAGCTGAGTGGAGGTCACACGGTGCGCTGGGCCACCCGGTCTGAGTTTACCCTCTTAAACGAGGTTAACCGTTAAACCAACATTGGGACACTTTCCGGGAGAGTTCAACTGTGTGCTGCGTCTGCAGTTTGTGGGTTCCACTCCACGTATGATCAAACAGGTTATTATTATTATGTTACTGCTGCTTTACGGATCGAATTGGTTTGAGTGTCAGTAGGAAGCCCACTGTATTCATCCTAGTTTTCAGGGAACATTTACACACAATGGGACACTTTGTCCTGAATATCTATTTAAGAAAGAAAATAACAATAATAAATAAGATAAATGATGTTGTTCTCGTCATTCCGGGATTATATGCGGCATATGATGACCTGCACATGGTCGGCCGTACGGGAAGCTTTTAAAGGGTCCGTTTGGGACGGGCCGGGGCTCCAGGCCGGCTGCCTTCAATAAGAGACGCTGGTCCTAACTGTAGCACGGGGAAAGGCAATAGAAGGTTTAAGATAATGCTGCTGTGTGTGCTGCGGTGGAAACATACGTGGGTGAGGGGGGCCGGGGAGGGCTTTATTGAGCCCCTGGCCTCGGTGGGCCGCGCTGTATGGAGGCAGGAATGCCCTCCGGACATCACAGCCAGTTTGTTCCACCGCTGCCCATTGGTCGCTCTCCCCCTGACGCAAACTTTTGGAGGACGACGTAATCTCTGGCTGCCATCAGGCCTGGTTTGTTTTAACCTCTCCCTCCCATAGAGACTCACATCTTTGTTAACCGAATGAAGGCCCCCCCTTTATTTAGCAAGTGACGCAAATGCGTTTCACATTGGTGACCCGAGACATTGTAATGGCTGAAATTTCAATCATTCTCAAAATGGAAATTCTGACGTGTGTGTGTGTGTGTGTGTGTGTGTGTGTGTGTGTGTGTGTGTGTGTGTGTGTGTGTGTGTGTGTGTGTGTGTGTGTGTGTGTGTGTGTGTGTGTGTGCGTACCGGTATGTGTGCGCACATGTACAATTGTGCGCATTTCGGTGGGTACAGACAGAGAGACAAAGTGTTCCAACAGCTGCTGTGATTGGGGTTGATGGAGTTGCTTGTGTAGGACCCCCCCCACCCCCGGCCCTCAACACATAAACAAACCTATTGAAAACACAACGGCCCCTCTGTCCAGAGGTGTGAACGGTGGGACCCCCCCCCCCCCTGCTGGGCCGGTCATTGTGGAGGGAGGTGTGAACCGCTGGCCGTTAAACTCCCCATGCCTGGTGTCCAGGGTCAGCTGGGGGATCCTAATCCCAGCGTCTGGGCTGAGAGTGGAGCCGAGGGGGGGGGGGGGGGGGGGGTCTTTGGCGTGGGGGGAATACACAGTCTGCCCAGGGTCACGTTCTACTCCCTCCGGTTCGGTGTTGGAGCGGCGGGGTGTTTCGGGTTACCCTGAAACCCCGGGTTCTGCGGCGGGCGCAGGCGGACGCGGTTTGGCGGTTTGGCTGAAAGCGGCGCTTGGTTCACACGTTGACGATGGAGGGCGGCTGGGTCCAGATCAGGGTTGACGGGTTGTTTCAGTACATGGGGGGGGGGCAGCAGAAGGGCAAGGGGGGGGGGGGGGTGGGGGTGGTTGAATGTGTTTGATTGATTGGGATGTGTTTGGATCAATTGTGTTTGAGTGATCTGGAAATACGCACCCCAGCATGTGGCCCTAAACCCACCAGTGTGTTTCTGGCCGTGTTTACATGGCCACAAATAGCACACATGTAATCTGCCCGAGGCACTCATTAGTGTATGTTTCTCCTGACGGTAAACAACCGTTCTTTTCCTAAACTGTTTTACTAATGGCTTTTGGGCCAGCACTTGTAATTTGCAATGTCAATAGCCTTTAGGCACTGAACACTTTGTTTTTGTGGTGACTCTGTCATCTGGTTATCAACAACAATCTGATCTGTGTTGATTAATTTCTTGGACTCGTTTGAAAGAACTACTTCCATAAAAGTGCCGGAAATGTACATTTCTTTGAATAACATAACAAAGGGCCTCTTCGGTCGCTATCAGGCCTGGTCAGACATCATCAGTCATGTTTAGTCAGTGCAAGCCACGCCCTAGTCCCTGCTACTCTCATCATGTCTGACTCTGTGTGTGTGTGTGTGTGTGTGTGTGTGTGTTGTACAGTATGCTCCGGACGTACACCCTGGCCTTGGCCCTGACAGTGTGCATGACTTCAGCTCCCAGCCCCATGTGTTGAATGAGATGAGTCATCAATCAGTCCCGTTCAGCAGTCTGTGCCCCTTCTGTTTCGTTCCCACAGGGTCGATAAAGTTGCAGAAACCCTCTTTGGACACGCCGGGATGATATGCAGAGGAGTAACAATAAGTGTCTGTCCAGCGTCCACCACTTCCAACTGATCTCTCAGAGGCCGATTGTGTTAACTTGGCTTTGGCAGCAGTTTATTTAGTGTGTGTGTGTGTATGTATGTGTGTGTGTGTGTGCGCACATATGTAAATACTGGCTCCCTCATACTGTAGGCAGGAGGAAGGCATCGGGGAGGGGGGGGAAAGACAAAAAGGGGGGGGGGCGGGTTGTCATAGGTCAAGAGTGGCACTTAAGCCACCACATCGTCTGAACTGAGCTCTTTCCCTTGGCCGGTTTGGGACCACTCGTGTCCTGAGTGGCGGTGGTGACGGACACACCACTCACTGACCTTGAGAGCAGGAACTTCTCTTTCTGCTGAGGCGTCACAAGTGGAGGAGGAAGAGGAGGAGGATGAGGAGGATGAGGGGGACGCTGGAGGCTGCAGAAGCCGCAGCACTTGGCCTGCTTTCCCTCTGGTTTCTTATGTGATTTCACCCCGTTACAGTACGGTCACACTTAACGACCGCTGCAGACGTTGACGACAGCCACAGCTGGTCGGAAAACACATTTTTCTTTTTATTGTGTTTGTGTGTGTGTGTGTGTGTGTGTGTGTGTCTGCTCCACATTTTCTGTAGCTTAAAGTAATTACAATAGCGTTCAAGTGACATAAGCCTTGCAGCTGGAAGGGCGACGAGGCAATTAAACAGGGGAAAATGGGGGTGACATTGTGGGAGGACAGGGGGCACGGCGAGGCCCCTGGGACCGGCTGGGACCCTGTCCCCCTGGTTCTGCAGCCCCACGGTAAACCAGACGGACCACAGCTATAAGCCTAATGTCCCATCAGCACGTTGCTGTGCTCTGCTGCACCCACTCGGTCTCGCAAAAAACCCTTATAAAAAAGCGGTTGCCGTGAAGCAATTACGGCGTGGTTCAGCAGAGACGACCCGGCCCCGGTGGAGAGGGGGCTGGTGTTAACACATCGCTCGCTAGCAGCCCTGACTCAATTAGAGAGAGTTTTTTCAATTTTAAGGATTGCTTAATTGTCAAATGTCGGGCAGGGTGTCGTTAGTGGCTGATGTGTTGCAGCTGATTGGGCTGGTAGGCGTGACGATGTGTGGCACATCTGGCACAACTGCACATTTCTCCTGGTCTTGGCAGTGAAGCGGTCTTATTAAAAAAACAAACCCTACCAACTAATGACCGCGGATTAACAGGTCCTGTCTGTGTACGGCCGTTCAGGCTGGAGCACAAAAGGTGGACTGTTAGTTTTTGGCTCGACGCGCACATTCTGGTCTAATGGGCATCAATTCTAATTAAATGAACAGTCATACTGATGGAAGATGAAATGTAGTTGGTTTCATTAAGTGCCATTCTAAGCTGCAGCTTGGAGGCTTTTCAATGTGACTAGAGTTGGCTCTACTGTGGAAAAGAACGGGACGTAGAAAACAATGGAGAATGACAACGAGGAAGTCATAGTTAATGTTTGGAAAGCCTCCAGAGGCCTGAGGCTGACTGCCACCAGCTATAGTAACGCTAAACCTCCCAGTGTTGTATTGGAGGCCAAAGCTTTGTCAAAGGGGGTCTTTCCATTCCCATTCATTGCTCTAATTATCAAAACAAACACTAACCGAATCAAGCTATCCCTGACATATTAAGTCTTCCTCTGCGTGACGACTTGCCTTGCCTGCTGTGATTCATATCAGTGCTGTGGGAAAGATTACCACATTTATCCCACTTTTAATGAATATCAGATAAGATAAGTCGCCTCCTTCAACTTCAACCAGCCGCCTAGATTTCACACCTACGTTTATCAGCCCCCCCCCCCCCCCCCTTAAATATATAAACAATCCATGTAGCTAGCCAAACGTTTATTAAGGTCTGCCAGTGCAACGCATGTATTTTGAAATGCATAGCTAGTAGGCTATATAAAGAAACAGTAGGAAGGGGATATTTCAGTTGAGCTAGATAAACGTTTTTTTCTTCATCTTTGTGTGTGTGTGTGTGTGTGTGTGTGTGTGTGTGTGTGTGTGTGTGTGTGTGTGTGTGTGTGTGTGTGTGTGTGTGTGTGTGTGTGTGTGTGTGTGTGTGTGTGTGTGTGCGCGATATCTGTCCTTCAGAAAGGTATTGAGCGCACATCACAGCTGCTAATCCGCTGATTGGATCAAGTCCATTAGTTGTGTTGTTTCCTGTTCTGCGTTCCTCTGCAGATACACTAATGCCATTTTTCTATCTGTACCGCCGCCTGTATTAGGAGAACATCAATAATAGCAGAGCCTATATAAATCAAACAAAGCACCACTGTGTTTCTAGCCACTTCTAAGGGGGCCGTGGGCTCCCAGCTCAAAAGGAGGATTTCAGGTTTTTTTCCATGAATACAGGAAGTGGATGTTACTCGTCGTTAACATCCCTGGATGTCATGGGAAGATCCTGCCGAGACAAAACAGTGATTCACGTGATGAGCGTTTCCAACACTCATCAAGTGTCCCCCCCGTCAGAACACCGACCCAGTCTGAACAGCAGCGCCTTGCACTGGATCAGTCAGCTGCCGACTGCCCTGCCGGTAATGTGTTGAGTGTGTAAAATGAACAGCGGACTGCTGGTGGGAGTAGAGATGAGACCCTCCCCCCTCCCCCCCCTCCCCCCCCCCCCCCCCCCCCCCCTCCCCCCACCTCGGCCTCATCGTGAGAATCCGTGACGGTTCTCTGGGATTCACATTAGAGCACAGCTGGGATTGTCTGCCGGCTCCTTTCGGGATGTTCGCTGCACTGGGGCAGTGGGAGGAGAGGTAGACTGTGCTTTACTATATCCAGGCACGTTCTCATTGTTCCTCCTCTGAAAGAAACCCCCGGCAGAATGACCCTCTGCCCTACATTTGGATCTGGGCTGGACTTGCCGCTGCGATGTTGATCGTCTGTGCTGGCCTATATTTTCTCCGTCTTATTTCTTCTTGATAATGTATTACCCCGCTCCTGGCACATCCCCGGTTCTCAGAGTCCCTCGACTCTCCTTTCTACGTCCGCTTCGTTGGAACGTACGTCCCTTCACGTCGCGCTCGCTGTTTGATGTGCACCGGGCCGCGAGCGGGACACAAGCCGGCGCCCCCCGGGGACGAACTCTGCTATGTCGATGGGCCTCGGGGTGAGGAGTCCGGGTTTAGCCAACATTTAAACTTTCATGCGCTATTAGAATATGTGAAACAGGAAAGGGAGTGCTCTTCCTGCTCGCGCACCCCCCCCACCCCCCCGCCCCCCGACCCCCCCCCAGGCCCTGTCTACCCGGGAAGCTTCCCTGTGCCTCTTCTGCCCTCCAGCCGATGTCTGTGTTGACACAAAGATAAGTGGTCCCTCAATGAGGTAATGGCTAATTGCACGGCAACAGACAGACAGTCTGCTGAAAGCGGCATTAAAATAATTCACACAATGTGAGCATCCTAACCGTCATGAACCCGCTCACTCCTCTGACTCATCAGGCCCGTCACCGCCGCTCATCTCCGCTTTCCCTCTGAAGTCCTTCCTGCCGGCTCCCTTTGTTCTCTGAAGACCTGGGGGTACCGGGGCCGACTCAGCGCCGCTCACTTCCTTCTCCTTGGTGCTCGGGGAACGGTTTGCCTCGGCCCCTTTTGCTGCAGTTAAACTCTTCTGACAATGAGAACCCCAAGGACTCAGCCGTGGTCTTGTAGTACTCTGGTAGGAGCGGAGGTAGTGGTGTTCGCACCACAGCTGTAGAAACAAGCGCCGCTGCGTTCTGACTGTACCGCTCGAGGTTTCCCTCCTGAACTCTTTGTTTTTGCTCTTCAATTAGCCGCACGTGGACGCCCGGATGTGTGTGTCTGTGTCTGTGCATGCAAGCCTCGGCCACTCGCGTGCACAGACGGTACCAGGTGTGTGTGTGTGTGTGTGTGTGTGTGTGTGTGTGTGTGTGTGTGTGTGTGTGTGTGTGTGTGTGTGTGTGTGTGTGTGTGTGTGTGTGTGTGTGTGTGTGTGTGTGAAGAAACACATGTGCTCTAGCCCACGTGGTTTCCACAAGGTTATGCAACCCAGAGCTGAAGCCTGGTAAAAGTCATTAAGTGAACAATAAAGTGCACGTATACGGCCTACGATTTACTATTAGTCAGTGTTTTTACCAGGAGTGGTTTATGCAACCTTATAATTAACACAGAAACAAAATATATATGTTGCAGCAACCTAGGGTTACGATGGGTGAAGTAATTCACAAAGATCTCATTAAATTGCAGTTTTTGCCAGTTGTTGCTTTATTTGAACATCATTTTCTGTACTTTCTCTTCCAGTGCGAGCGTGTTGATCGGGGCGCCCAAGGCCAACACCAGCCAGCCCAACATCACAGAGGGAGGATCCGTCTTCTACTGCCCCTGGGGCCTCGGCCAATCAGAGTGCCATGGCATAGAGTTTGATACTGAAGGTAAGTGTTGGAGACTGTCGCCTGGCAACGGTGGTACAAAACTTGCAAGGATGATTTTATATGTTCTATGGGATGGGATCTTGAAATGGTAGGTCATGTGTGGGTGTGGCCATCCACACATCCCAAAACTGGTTACTCTAGTACAATGTTGTTCCTTGGTAGTCAAGTAAATAATAACCGGTGTCATCTAGTATTAGCTGGCCTCATTTATCTGTTGCTGAGAGCTCATCTGCTTGAATGGTTACTGGGGACTGAAGCAGTTCAGTGTGTGTACTGTCGAGTTCTGCTCCCATGCTGAGTTCTGCTGCTCCTCTGGTCGAGTTCTGCCTCTTCCCCTCCTCCTCCTCCTCCTCCTCTCCTCTCCTCCTCCTCCTCCTCCTCCTCCTCTCTTGGCATTCTGTCCTCCCGGCCAGCCGCTGCGTATCAGACGTCAGCACAGAGCTCTGCTGAGTTGCCGCTAGCGGTGGAAACTAGACAAGCGTCTTTCCTGTTTCTTTGTTGCTTTGTTTTGGAAGGAAAGAGCAGAATGAGGTGTTGAGGGCCCGAACACAAAACACAAAGGTCATTCCTTCCCTGCTCTTTTCTTCCACTGGGTTTGTGTTGCCGCGCCCTGCGGGGCTTCAGAGAGATAAGAAAACTAGCAAACACGCGTCTCCGGAAACAAAGCAGTGTCTTGTTCCGGGCGGCAAAGGCGTCAGCTCGGTCCCCATCAGATAGATCACCTGCGGAGGGAATTAGGAAGTGGGTGAGATCTTCTAATGGACGAGTCCCATTGTGTGGCCTGTCGACAGGAGCCCTGGTTTAGTGGAGTACGGAGATAAGGCCGGGGGGGGGGGGGGGGGCATTCTGGATGGAAGCAATAGTAAAGCATTGGTCTTGCATTAAGCAGGATTGAGTGTGTGTTGCGTGTGTGTGTCCGGCTACACTTTCCTGTTAACAAGAGGGACCGTGGGGCCCCCTTTCCTCAGAAAATTATCCTCCCCCCCCCCCCGCCCTCCCCCCCCCCCCGCCCTCCCCCCCCCCCCCCTTCCTGGTTTGATTTACTGTCCATTATGCACACTGAGCGAGAGACATTCCTCGGACCCTCCTCAGAAGCCCGTGTTTAACAACCACTCTGCACCGGAATCCAGCGCTCCTCGCACCGCCTGGCTGCTTGCTGGCCGCTTGCTGGACACTTGCTGGCCGCTCATGCTCAAATACCGTTGCACTCATTTTATAGCAGAAGGAAAAATGTGCATCACATCCGCTGGCCGGCCGCCACCGGGGCCCCGGGGTCGTGTGGGAGCGGTGGGGTCGAGCTCCGGCTGCAGGGCGTCAGGGTGAGGGACGGGCCCCGCCGCCGGTCCAGAGTGTGGCTCCTTCTTCCTTCTCGTGACGCTTTTGAAAGCGCAACATCAGGGAGGAAGAGCCAGTTCAGCCATCTGGTCCCAATAGCACATACACCCCAATAGCACAGACACACACACAAACACACACACACACACAAATATGAGGGAACATGCTCGGAATGTGAGCGCACACACACACATGCCGATTCGGTGACGCAAACCTGCCTGCGATACGGTCGGGACGTCTCGGGTGTTGTAGCGTGCCGCTGGACGGGGGGGGGGCGCTGGCCGTGCGTCGCTGGCCGTGCGTCTTCCGGTCCACGGGCTTCATTTAAACCCACGAGCGGCCGCGGTCACACACTGAGCAGGTGACGGCGCGGTGGACAACAAGCGGCTCCATTAGGCCCTGATGTCAGTGCCTTCATCATGTTGAGCGACCGCAGGGAACCTAATCCGACCGGGACTCGGTTACTGAGCCCCACGGTGGACGCAGATACGGATCAATCCCATTACGGGGTCTCCCCCGCTCGCCCTCTCTCTCGCCCATCAAAGAGAGTGGGGGAGGTCTGACCCGCAGACCACCGAGCCTCTTAATTAGCTCGACTAATTGGGTCAGACCGGCCAGCGGGCCCACTCCCATCCACTTCCTCCTCCATCCAGATAAGAGCCGGCCCTGTGGACGGAGGAGTGGGGGGGGGGTCAGCATAGTCCCCCTCCCCCCCCTCCTCCTCCTCCTCCTCCTCCTCCTCCTCCCCCTCTTCCTCCTCAGTCACAACAGGGCGAGTGATAAGTGAATTCAACCATTTGTCTTTTTCCCGATGGACACTAAAACACACACATACACACACACACACACACACACACACACACACACACACACACACACACACACACACACACACACACACACACACACACACACACACACACACGCGCACACCCCATATCAGTGGCCATTTCAGTGGCCAGTGGCCGCTAATGGCTGGCCTCCTGCACATGGTTCAAAGGGGAAAAGTTTACACACACACACACACACACACACACACACACACACACACACACACCACCCCCCCCCCCCATCTTGTGATGCATCTGCATCCCATCAGATGATGCGCTAACCAGCTTCCCGGCAGTCGGCCTCAGAGAGCGTGCTATTGTTGTCTCTGACCTCTCAGTTGAATATCGCCGACACAGCGCCGCGGGCCGTAGGTGAAGTCATCGCTCCAAACACTGACAGGGTGTCGTTGCCGGGGACAACATCTTCATCATCCCCAGTGTAGTCCTTGTGCGGTACGGAGAACCCCCCCCCCGCAAACATGTTCCTGCTCGTCTCCTCCGGCACAGGGCAGAGATCCAGCGCCTGACATGGCGCTTACTGTAAATCTCAGCCGCACACACACACACACACACACACACACACACACACACACACACACACACACACACACACACACACACACACACACACACACACACACACACACACACACATATTTCCTGTACATTCCACGGCCAGATGTGAGGGAACTGTTGGATGATATCAGCTTTCGCAATTTGAATTAAAGGTTGCTGCTGCTGCCGGCCGCTGCTGCTGTTGCTAGCGCTGCTAGGGCCCGGTCGTCTAGGCGACGCGGCCCAAACACACCGCGGTCCTGGTTGGCTCCGTCGGATCCCTGGTGGCGATTCACTCCTCCTATCCAAACACGGGCCCCCGAGTTATGAAAATATAAAGGAAGGTATGCTGCAGTAAAGAAGGGCTGCGGAGCTATCGGAGATTAGTTAAAGTAACACGCTTCTCGGGAGCCACTTTCATGCGGAGGTCATGTTATGGCTGGTACGGCCCACCGTACTATTTATCCTCCGACCGGCTTCCTTTGACTCCATGCCGTCCAATTAAAGTTGGCTTCTGTTGGCTTGTGAACGCGCGGTGTCGCTGGGCTAGCCGGCTAGCCGCGCGGCGACTGTGGCAGACGCGACGGTGTGAATTCGAGGCTGAGAGCTGCACCGTAGACGAGTGTAGAAACATAGGGACGATTGTCACATGAACATTTGTGTTCAATTCACCCTAGCGTTACTTTTTTTTCCCCGTTTCAGAGGCGCACACACACAAGGGGAATTAGACACAAAGAATCTGAGCCACCAAGAGAAAAACGTGTGTGTGTGTGTTCTGAAATGATGAGTGTGAGGTTACTGGGAGAGCACTGGGCCAGGGCCGGCTGTTTTCCTTGGACGGCCGGCCGCGTTCTCTGGTTCCACCGAGACGCTCAGCGCGAGCCGTCAGCCCCGGGCGCCGGCTCCGGGCTGCGAGCGTTAAGACAAGGAGGAACAGCGAGGTGAAGAGGAAGGGATCAGGAGAGAGAGATCACAGCCTTGGAGGTCACATGATCTCAACATCCTCACCCGCCCTCCCGCGCCCCCACTCCCTAGTGAACCCCCGCCCACAGAGACACGCCGCCTTCTACTCTCTTGCAACAGTCGCTGACTGTGGTTGTGCGGTTGTTAACTGGTGTGTAACACGCAATGGGAAATGAGTGGGAGAAGCGCCAACGTGGGGGTCACCAACAGCTTCCTCTGTGTTATCTCCCTCTCATAAACAAACCGTCCGGGGTTCTCCGGCGTTCTCCTCCACTCAGGCCTGGATCATGTTCAGTGCTTGGCTTCGATTTCATTCAGGGGCAGCGAGACGGGCCACTCTAGTGCAGCGCTGTCTTCTCCGGCCATCTGTTATCTGAACTTCTGCCGTCCCAGAGTGGGAGCAGGGAGCAGGGAGCGCTCAGGCTTACTGGTGGCCAGGTGGCCAAACAGAGCCCAGAGGTCAACAGGGGTCACGCCAGTCCTGAACCAAGCCCCTGCGGATAATAGCCCAAAGTAGCGGGGAACGGCGGGATCGGGTGGCCCCAGAGCAGCAACCTCACCTTGACCGTTTCCAGCGCAGCGTCCCCTGAGCAGAATGCAGGCTGAATGCGTTTCCGTGCGAGTTCCATTTGTAGACTGTCGCTGTGTTCTGTCAAAGCGTTGCCGTCTCACCGCTGTGTCCCCCCTCTCTCTCCCGCTCCTAGGGGATCGCACCGTCCTGATCAATGACACCATCCATAAGGCCGAGGTCAAGTCCCACCAGTGGTTCGGCGCCACCGTGCGTTCCCACGGAGACACCATTCTGGTAAGTTGACTCCGCTCCCGGGGGGGGTGGGGGCTGGCTGGCTGTGTTTTTAAAAACATCGGGGAGTAGGTATTCACTGCGGTGGCGGTGCCAACAACTGTTCTGGTTGTGAACGCTGGTGAGGCCCACTCGGGGTGAGGTCAGGGCTGTGTGGGACGTCCCGGCCGCTGAGTCAGGTACCCCGTCGTTTCCTCCAGGGTGCGTTTCCTCCCCCCTGAAGGAGTTCCTCTTTTCCACTTCCCCAAAAACGCCCAAAAAATGCACAACGTTCAGACACTGACCTCAGTGATGGGTGTTGTTGTTCTTCCGTCGGTCTGGGGAGGCGTTGTCAGGGTCGCGACCCGGGTTGAGTTACGCTGGAGTCCGGCTCCAGAGGCACCCCTGACCTCTGACCTCTCGGGGGCTCCTCCCCAGTGACGGTCAGGAGGAGACTATTTTCAATGAGAGGAAAAAAACATTTGCCATCTGACCTCATTCTCCTCTCTCCCCCTCCCCCCTCCCCCCCCCCCCCCCCCCCCAGGCCTGCGCCCCGCTCTACTCCTGGAGGACTAAGAAGGACCACCCCGAGTCAGACGTGACGGGGACCTGCTACCTCTCCGCCCAGAACTTTACAAAGTTCGCTGAATACGCGCCGTGTCGCACAGGTATAATTCATACAATAATATTTATTTCATTCATTTTCCTCACCTCGTCTCTATGCACCCCCCCCTCCCCCCTCCCCCCCCCTACCGCAGTGTTTAACACGACAGCTGGGCCCCCCTGCTGAGGTGAGGGCTTCAGGGTGGGGGCGTCAAGTTATGGACGGATAGGGAGAGTGAGAGAGGTTCATGAGTTATAGGATCAAGTGGCAACAGTGTGCCAGCAACCTCCAGAGATCTCTGGTGGGCAGTAGGACCTCCAGAGATCTCTGGTGGGCAGTAGGACCTCCCCTCCCCTCCTCCACCTCCCTTCTCGGGGCAACGGACAGTTCGACTTTATTAGCAAAAACAACGAGCTGGGAGCGGCTGTCGTATCATTAGATGGGTGAGGACACTTGGCTAAGAGCTGTTGTGCCTAAATATGTCAAAACAGTGTCGGGTAGCCCCACATCGCAGTTCTCACCGCCTCAAATGTCCAGTGAGTTTGTGTCTTAAAACCGAAGACATCTGAAACCTTGAAGAAACACCCTTTAAAGTAAAACTGTGTGTGTGTGTGTGTGTGTGTGTGTGTGTGTGTGTGTGTGTGTTGTAGAGGTGACGGGTCATGGCGGTCAGGGCTACTGTCAGGGCGGGTTCAGTGCAGACTTCACTAAGGTAAGCACCACCGCGCCATAGCCTTCTGAAATACTATTACGTGGGTGTGTTTCTTAATGATTTAATCCCCCAAATGTTCTCTACCCTAGGATGGCAAAGTAGTGCTAGGAGGACCCGGGAGTTACTTCTGGCAAGGTACGTGCCACGCAACATCTGCTCTGTGGAAGCATCTGGCCTGATAACGAGGATCAGGGCTTGAACATCAGAGTGCACCTTGGGATGTGTGGTTGCCGATACTACACTTTTTGGAGAGGACTTCGGAGAATTGTAGCACAGTAAAATCCTAAATAAACCTCCCTATACCATTACCCAGGCTAATGGAGACGTGGCTACGTTTGGCATGAGAAACACTGTGGCAGTTTAGAACACAACAATGTCCTCCCATAATGACCAACATGAATTCACCATGAATTAATTTACAATGACCAAAAAGAACACCTACAGAATAACAACCATTCACTCTGCTTCCGAAAGGGATGCAGAGTGCTGTGACGTTACGTTGCACACACCCGATACACTGTCAGTTAACCGGGTGGTGCTTGTCTGGTGTGACCTCAGGCCAGGTGATCTCGGCAGACAAGGACAAGATCATTGAGACGTACTACCCGGGCTACTTCATGCAGTCTGTGGCCGGTCAGCTGGAGACCAAACAGACGGCCATCAAACACGACGACAACTACCAGGGTAAGACCAAACCCTTCAGCTCCACAGGGGGCTTTCTGCTCTTCAGTTTGTGTCAACCATACCACTGACTCTACGCATTTGGTGTGTGTGTGTGTGTGTGAGATGTGTGTGTGAGATCTTTTAACGTGTTCTATATATATTCTATCTCGTCTTCTTATTTTAAATGCGTATTATTTCATTCTAATGAGCTTGCCCTGTGGGTCTGAGCTCATCCATGTCCTCTTGTGCGGTCCCCAGGTTACTCCATCGCCGTGGGGGATTTCAGCGGTGATAAGCTGGACGGTGAGCGTCAGACCGGCCTAGCAGCCTAGCAGCCGCTCAGCCTCTCATGGAGAAAGCAACACTCTGCTCATATGATTACGCTGCATTACATTAGTCATCTAGTCGTGGAGCTGGGTATTTCACCCAGCGTGTCAGGCGGGAACAAGTGGTGGTGGAAACCGCTGGAGTAGAGGTCCCGTAGCAAAGGGCTTTCTTGAGTCCACAACAATTTCTACATTTCTATATGATGCAAAGATACAGTGATGAGTTATAAACAATTTCAACATAAATATCCCCCACAAAGTTGTATAGATAAATAGATAAACACACATTCAATATATATATATATATATAATGTGTATTCTAACTTCACTGATAAGGTCACTAATTTGGTCTCTTACAGACTTTGTTGCCGGAGTTCCAAAAGCGTCCGTTCTTCGCGGAGTGGTAAGAGACATCCACACTCACATTTTGTGGACGAAAGTCACCTGAAGACGCATCAAAGTCGCATGTGTCAGAACAGTGACGCTTCACTCCATGTGTCTCCTCTCCGATAGGTTTCCATCTTCAACGGCACCAACCTGAAATCCATGGTGGAGTTCAAAGGTGAACAGGCAAGTGACGTCCTACTCTTTGAAGAAACGTGTGAAAGAGCAAAGCCAAATCAACTGCGTCTGGGAGCTGAGCACAGAGCCCTTTTGTGTTTTCATAGTGTTGTTACACGCAATAGATCCTTATTCGTTGAATCAGCATAAAAGCAAAAATAATTTCCCTTTTAAAAAATGTTGAATAGTTTACAGGCTCGCGGTTGCTCTTGTAAATCTCAATTATTCAGGGAAAGTGCAGAGGCAATTTGTGCAAATGACTCTGGGAACATAGAGAGGGCTGGCGAAGGCCTTAACCCACGCTGATTGGCTCAGCTGAATAAATACCATCAGGAGAGCACTTGGTTCATGGAGTCTGGATAACCACTCTGCCTCGACCTCTCCTTCACCATAGACTCTCCTCACATGTTGACTCTCCTCACATGTAGACCCTCCTAACATGTAGACTCTCCTCACATGTTGTCTCTCCTCACATGTTGACTCTCCTAACATGTAGACTGTTGAATTTCCTTCAACATCCCAAACAAAGCACCCGTTTCCAGCCGGCTGCACTAGAGGCACCCTGGGCTTTATGACTGTTGACCCTCTCACTTCGTTAAAACTGTGAATCGCACGTACTAAAGAGCGAAGTGTTTTTACGATCGCGTGATGACCGTGTATAGTTAAAGAAGCATGTGGAACGAGATGATGGCTTTAGATTATAGGCTCACTGCTGTTCAACACTCATCAGTAACCCTGCTCCTTCCACAGATGGGATCCTATTTTGGCTACTCGGTGGCCACGACCGACATCAACAGCGACGGGTGAGCAGGAGACGCATTCTGACTTCGCCCTTCCCTGTTCCTCTTTCCTCCCTCTCTCTGTCTCCTCTCTCTTTGTCGCTCCCCTCGCTCGCCCCTCTGAATGTTAATCAGCGTGGTGTTAACTCTGTGAAGAGGTTCCACCCGCAGCGTGGTGGTCGTGTGGGGAGCCACACGCTAATGCATGCGTGGAGGCCCCGGGGGTGTCTGAGCGTACGCTGTGTTGACCTGACCTCCCCCCCCCCCCCCCTCTGTGTCCCCCAGGCTGACCGACCTGCTGGTGGGGGCCCCCATGTTCATGCTGCGGGGGTCGGACGGGCGCCTGGAGGAGGTGGGCCGGGTGTACGTCTACCTGCAGCGCGGGCCCCTGGAGCTGGAGCTCAGCGAGCCCCACCTGACCGGCGTGGACGCGTACGGCCGCTTCGGGAACACCATCGCGCCGCTGGGCGATCTGAACCAGGACGGCTTCAATGGTGGGTGGCTGGGTCTCGTGCTGCCTTCAAGACAGCTCTGGTTATTCGTTTTTTTATGCTGTCCAACTTTAGATTACAGGCCGGAAATTCGGGTATCTTCGTTTGATGTGTAATTATGCAATATCGTCTATTTTACTGATTAAAGTAGCTAGGTTCTTCTCCTCTCTTCTCCATAACTTTCCAAAAGTATCATAACTTGCAGCTACTTTTGGTATTCAGCATTGAGCCATAATATGCCAATCTTCTGTCTTCTGCATCTATGAACCCCATTCCCACCCCCTTGATTAAGTGTAGAGCACAAACTCAATTTTGTCGGAAGTCGGAATTGAAACTTCTGGGTTCCGAGTTGTTTTGAACATGACGTCATCCTCTGACATGAGGAGGATGCAGTGAAATGGTTGCCCGATAACTTCAAGAAGTGTGTAGCAATCTCACCCTGCAGGTGCATGCACGGTATGCACGGCCCCACTGGGAAGCCGTCCGGAGTCCGGAGGGCCTGGAAAACCGTTGTTGCTAGGGAACATTATGTCACGTTGTGTACATTAAGAAGAACTACAACCTGCGATCCGAGTGGTCTCCTCGGATGGCGCTCTGGAGCGGCGTGGTTTTCTTTTTCACGCTCCTAACGGTCGCTCCTGGGTCATTTGCGCCCCCCAGACGTGGCGGTCAGCAGTCCGTTCGGCGGCGAGGAGCTGCAGGGCCTGGTCTACATCTACAACGGCCACGCCGGCGGCCTGCGGAGCAAACCCTCCCAGGTGATCGCCGGCCAGTGGGCGGCCGGGGTCATCCCCGCCAGCTTCGGGTTCTCCATGAGAGGCGGCAAGGACCTGGACATGAACGGGTACCCAGGTGAGGAGGAGGAGGATGAGGAGCGGACCCAGCCACCATCTGTTAGTACAGTTCTGGTTATTTCAACTCAAAACTCTTTTCTGTCTCTGTCCCTCTCCCTCGCCGGGCTAGATCTGATCGTCGGGGCCTTCGGCGTGGACAAGGCGCTTCTCTACAGGTACAGTTCCGTTGACTACATTACCCAGCATGCCCGTGGCTCCGTGTAATGTTTTGTCAATGTGGACATTTGACCGATTGTGCTCCTGGTTGTTTTTCTCTGTTGGTGTGTGTGTGGCAACCGACAGGTCTCGTCCAATCGTCAACACCAGCGCCGCCCTGACCATCTCCCCACTATGATCAACCCCGAGGAGAAGAACTGCCTGGTCACCAACGGCAACACCACTACACTAGTTTCCTGGTAAATGTTCAACCAACCAGATTCGTTCCTTCATCATTACACTATTATAAACAATAGTGTAATCTACTGTTATTGGACACGTTTTCCAAACCGTGGTGACCCAGGGTTGCTCACACAGTGTGCGTGCGTGTGTGCGTGCGTGCGTGTGCGTGCGTGCGTGTGTGTCTAGGGCATTCTGGGTGGAAACTCTGATAAGGACTTGCGCAACTGTCAACATCCCCCCTGTGTTACGCAC
>NC_140285.1:15280791-15285791 GCF_964030765.1 Micromesistius poutassou
CCGCTGATGAGCTCACCTTACGCACCACAAGGTTATCTTGAGTATCAAATAAATATTTTTAGTTTCGGTACTTGTGTGGTTTGTCACAACGCAGGCTGTGACAGTAACAGTGACAGGTTGGTGGGGGGGGGGGGGGGGGGGGGGGTGTGGGTGTGGTCACTGGGATGCAGCCATGCGCTACGTGTCATCTCTAGCTGGCGGTGGAATGTAAACGGTGGCGCTCACCAGCCGTTCCACCTGGCTGGAGGTGCACATGAAGAGCCTCTCGTTGAGCCCCAGGCCCGTGGACACGGCGGTGGAGTCCAGCTTCAGCTGGGCCCGTTCTGCAGGGCGGCCGGGGGGGAGGGGGGGGGGAACCAGAGCAGACTCTTCAGTTCATATACAGTTCATCAGAACTCACAGTAACGGTGTTATTTGCTTTGGATGAAACCTTGCACCAAGGTTTGTTATGTTAGGCTAGTGTAAGAGACATTTTGGCTTGTAAAGCAAATAAAGTGTGAATAGTTGAAAATACTGCTCCCTAGTGGTTTGCTGGAAATGCAACAGGATATTAGGTCAACATTGAGCCAGTTCACAGGTGTCAGTAATTCAACCAAACGTTGCTATCGAGATAAAATGCAGCTAGCATATTATTTCAGACATTTAGTTTTGCCTATTCGATACACACGTTTTGTTCAGTTTCTTATACTTTATTGTAAAGGCCTTTGTTTGCTTTAATGTTTGTTACATATGGAAATGACTGTGTGTCTAAATGCAAACAATCAACTCAAACACGAAACGCTGACAGATCCTCGGCAGAAACAGAAAGCAACATTAAACCATGTTACGCTTTTCTATTTTGCTGTGCTGTTATTTTACAACATGTCATGTTTACAACATACAAATTATGTTATGTCATGTTGCATTGTGCTACGCCATGCAAAGCAATGTATTGCTATGTTATGCTATGAGAAGAAAACGTCATCAGAATCAGTTTCTATGCAGCGTCATGGACCTCACCTCCCATGGAGTTCATCTTCACCAGGACGTAGTCCGCCCCGGGCTTCACCACCGCCGACAGCACCTCCTGTACCGACGTGTTCACCGGGAGCATCAGCGTGATAGAGATGTTGTCTGGCCTATAAATCTCATACAGCACTAGAGTAAAAAAAGACAACACAAACACATGACATTCATTATCAATGGAGGAATGCATTATGATTTTGCCATAAATGGGTCCTTAAGAACTGTGCCATTTTAAATTATGTGAACTGTGATAAAAAGGTGGTTTCGTTAGGTGAAATATGAGGATAGCATAGAACTATGACATTTAAAAAATGGGATAACATTATCTTACTGTTTTAATTCCCTCTAATTATAATAACACACATTTGGTTTCAGTTACCCATATTTACGCTCCGACGTAACTGACCTTTATCCTGGCCTCTGATTGGATGTAACCTCCCCACTGGTTCCTCACAGTTGCAGAACCAATCAAATTGCTGGCTCTGCTGCTGCAGGGAGGAAACAATGGAGCACATGGGTGGCATTCAAATGACAGGTGACAGTAACATGACATTAAGATTAATCTCTAACGACAACAACTGAAAGGTGTGTGCTGAAGCTGCAATTCAGGTCGTACTAGTTGTGAGTCTGCCCTGTAGTCATGAACGCATTCTTAGAAAAAGAGTCAGCCAACCTACCCTGATAAGGGAATGATTTCCATTCTCGGATCTGTGGAGATAAAAAAAAAAAGCAAAAAGAAATCATCATCTGGTAATAATAATAAGAAGAATAAAATAGATCCAACATAATCTATAAACATAGATAACATCAACCTACAGCCGAGTCCTCCTCCTCTCTCTCAGCTGATCCTTCAGCATGGTGGACAGCCGGCTGTCCGCCGCCACCTCCTTCTTCAGCCTCTGGTCGGGTCAAACAGAAACCCATGAGGGACACGACGTCACCAGCCCACAGCAGCAGCCCCCCTCTCCCCCATCAGCCCCTCTTGGTCCTGCTCATCCTCTCACCACATCACCCCTATCCTTCACCAGCTTCATTGGCTCCCGGTTCATTTACGCAAATTTTAAATCCTCCTCCACACCTTCAAAGCCATCCATAATCTTGCCCCCACATATCTAACAGACCTCATTCAAACTGCCACTCCCTCCCGTGCACTCCGCTCCTCCTCCTCTGTTCCCCTCACTGTCCCCTCCGCCCGTCTCACCGCGATGGGGAGCAGAGCCTTCAGCCGCTCTGCTCCCCTGCTCTGGAATGCGCTACCCCCTGACGTCCGCAACACCGACTCCATATCACAGTTCAAATCAAAACTCAAAACTCGCCTTTCCATATCTGCGTACCCCCCCTGGTCTTACCTTCCCACATCACCACGTCACCATCACCCATTGCCCACCTTATTTTAACTGTTTGATGATTGTATCTATGTTCTGTACGGCGTCCTTGAGAGCTTTGAAAGGCGCCTTAAAATAAAATGTATTATTATTGTTATTATTAGCCCACTGACCCACCGGGGGCCGTCTGATCCGCTCGTGGAGCCGGTGTGTGTTTCCACCACAGTGCGGGGGGGGGGGGGGGGCCTTACCTCCAGGAGGTCCAGGGCGACGGGGTCGTCCTTGAGCAGCGGGCCGTAGAGCAGCACCCACTGGCCCAGCAGCTTCACCACCTTCTGCCGGGCGTTCAGCGAGTAGTCGGCCTTCTCCGGCTCCGAGCCCTGGGGCGGCTGGGCCTGGTAGGTGCACCCCGGGTTAAGGTCCAGGCAGCGAGCGTTTGTCACATGCACACAACTCTGAGGCGCTCCTCGATATTGACCCGTCGATGCTCGTGTTTGTGTGTGCACGTTTGTAGTAAGAAACATGCGCCGTTACTTTGAAATTGATTTTGTGGTGTTTGTTTTGTTGCATACTTCACCAATCTCCCACCAGCCAGCGACATTGTCCTCGCCATGTAGTCTGGTGCATGCTAATTGGTCCACAATCACTTGATTGTGGACCATGCTAATTGGTCTGCAATCACACAACCTTGTTGTTGATTGAATTGAACAGGTCCTTTTCACAGAGGCGCCGTTGTATGGGCACGGGTAGTAGACTTATTTTTACTAGTTTATTCTTCTTCAAGTGCCCTGGTACATAAAAGTAGCAAACGTATAATTAGTGATATGAGCGAAACCTGTTCCTATGATGCCTCTTCTGTGAAAAGCAACTCCACTATCTAAATCAACCAATTGTGAGTGTCTGCGTGCCGACGAGGCGTGCGCCGGACAGAATGTGTTGAATGCAAGCTGTTGACATTGTCATGTCGATGGCATGTGCAGACACGAGCGCCGCTGTTGTTACAGTCCCCCCCGCCACCTCACAGTAAACATCAGTGGATATTGGTGCTGCAGCGCTGGACACAGCTGGCTGGAGGCCATGAAGATTTTGTGGGTGAGTAAGAAGTCCCCCACGCAGGTATCTGTGGAGGAACACACACACACAGCTCAGCACATAATTGATTACACATTACAATGCAGTTTGACAAACTGCTGTGCAGCAGCGTTCTAGTGTACAGGGACTTCAGTCTGCCTGCACAGAGAGTGCCCTAGACTGGGAGATGAACCGGGACGCCCACCTATGGTGTCATTTCCGTTAGTGTCCAGCTTCACCTTCTCCAGCAGGTGTTCCAGAATCTTCTCCGGCGTTCCCGACATAACGGTGTACCTTGGGATTCAGGAGAAGCAAAAAAACAAATCAGAAAAAGAAGATTTGATTTGCTGAACTAGTAGTAGATAGAACTGATGGCAGAGAACCAGAGAGGCAGAAGGGAAAAACCGAGAGAGAGAGTGTGTAGGTGTATCATGGAGAAGTGTGTAAGAAGAGAGAACTGAGAGAGCGAGTGTAGGAGGAGTATCGTGGAGGTCTCATGGAGGAGTGTGTCAGGGGACCAAACACTGGCAGCACATCACCAAAGAGGAGTCAACACTGCATTATTAAATCTCACTGGGTGGGGGGGGGATGAAAGAAAAAACACACTCCAGGGTGTGATGATAACGCTCTGCAAACAGAGGGTTTGAAGTCCGATCCCGGCCACATGACGATAGACAAATATTAACATAAGAACGCTGCGTTATTAAAATCACCAAACATCCTAAGCAAAGTCAAGTAGCTCCCTTTATTGTGTCTCAGTGACTGTGAAAGTGTTTTGTCCGACTCCCCGTGAGTAAAGGGTGTCTCTACAGTCGTAAACCGTGCCTGTTGACCGAGTTGTGCGGCGCGGTGCCGCTCGTGGCTGGATGGCGGTGTCGGGCTGGGAGGCCTTTCTGCTTCCTTTTTTCATTTCTTTATAGGTTTATTTTTGAAGGTTTTATCCTTTTTTTTAATTGTAGAGTGAGTAAGACAGGAAGGTATGGGGGAGAGGGGGGAAGACATGCAGACAAGGACCACGGGCAGGAATCTAACCCCGCTCGCTGGAGCTCAGGACCGGGCCTTAACGGTACGCGCTCCACCCCGGTGACCCACCGGGGGCCCCCCCGCCTGTATGCTTACTTGCTGCTGCCTCCTGCCCCGCCCTGTTCGGTGGCGTCCGCGGTGCTCTTCTCCAGGACCAGCACAGTCTGGCCGTGCTCCTCCAGACGCACAGTGTTGGCCTCCACATCCTGAGACACAATAAACACACAGCCCAGGGTGAGCAGCCCTTCCACCACCGTGCCAGGAGATCTGTTGTTGAGCCACGGACATGTGGTCGGCTTTGGAATGCAAAGGCACACAGACACTCGCTTGCACACATGCTGCCTGCAGACGCGCTAACACAAACGCTACTCGCTCGTATACGACCACACAAATTCAAACACACACATGCTGATACATACGTGTTGCTGTTTTTTACACGTGCTACTTGTACATGTGTTACTTGAGAACATGCTACTTATACACGCACTCATTAGAGCGATGCTACTGGGGGGGGGGGGTGTGCTCTTTGCACACACACACACACGTGTGTGTGTGTGTGAGTGCACGTTGAGCCCT
>NC_140285.1:15288291-15290791 GCF_964030765.1 Micromesistius poutassou
AGACTCCAGGAAGCGGTAGAACTGGGTGTCCTTGTCGTGGTAGTTCAGCTCTTGTTTCACTAGATATGAGCACAAATGGCAGAAGATATTCTGGATAAGGCATCTAGGACCGTTGAAAATGTACTGATTACGACCACTGTTGAAAATGTACTGATTACAACCCAAAGAAAAACATAGAGAGCTTAAACATAAATACTAAAACGAAGATACTGAGTGAGGACCCGAAAAGTGGAGTGGCATTTCAAAGTGTCAAATCGGGTGGACCAAATAGCCCCTAGCTTGAGAGCAAGCTAAATTATCATAATTCTTATCTCTGCTAAATGCGCCATTATTCTGGGTCATTTCGTTCTCTGGTGAAGTATTTCTGTCCTGATTGCAGTGGGGCATTTTAGCCTCCATTTGATGCTGGATGACAACGACCTCATCACAAAACCACGAGTGGTGTCTGAATACTGTGGTGAGCGAGGAAACATTGTCAAACATGTCATGGCACTCAGCTCATCGCAATTCAGGCTAATTGCACATTTATGAAAATACTGTGCGGGGGTGCTGGAGACGTTTTGCTATTCTCAAAATCCATACTAACAAGCACAACAACAAATAATAATAAATTAAAAATAAATATTTTGTAAGCCTTCACTGCCACTAGGCTTATTGCATTTCAAGTTGTACTATTTCAAAAACATGATTTTGAAAAAATGTTATCAATGCTCACATATTCAGATACAAACATTCATGTTGCAGATATTCAAAATATGATTTTCATTCATTCATTTATTCATTTATAAGTGGTCAAAATACGGACCAGATAATGCAAGCCATAGAAATTCAAACTGAAGTACCAGTGCATTCCAACGACAGGCCTAAGCAATGGAGACTGAATGTTATCCAACAGACTGCTATCATCATAGCTGTTATGGTGTGTTATGAAGGTTTTTCAACTCCGTAAAACCCCTGTGTTTATTGAGGTCCGAGTTACATGACTGACATACAGCGGAGAACTTAACAGAGCCTCCACATACAATATGCAATGGCTTTTAAAATTCATTAACCTTATGGCAGCGGTTTGCTTCGATACGATACTGTTTTGACGGAGCAGGCGTTGAAAGGTTTGTATCCATTGTTATTCACAATGCACCTCTGGTTGCCACTCACCGTGAACAAGAATGCGTTCATCCACCAACACCTGCCACATGCCGACCGCCTGGCTCCTTGATTGGCCGCCCTCGTTGAGCTTCAGCAGCCAATCGACGAGCTCCTTACCTGAGCAGCACTGTCTACAGACGTGAGATGAGGAAACAGGTTGAGTTTTAATATGAAGCTGCTATCGGAGCCAGAGACACCGTCACGGTGTCAGGAGGAAGAGGACACCAGTACCTGTACGTCTTCAGGTGGTGCTTTCGGTCACGGATCAGGGTGGGGTTGCGTTCTATCAAGCTGCTGTACACCACCCTCGCCGCCTTCAGGATGCGATCTGACAGAAACTACATCAGCGGGAGGAGGAAAGAGAAGACCAACCATGAAGTTCGTCAAGAGCTTTGCATCATGTATGAGTTTGAGGATGACCGAGAGAGAGAGAGAGAGAGCGAGAGAGAGCGAGAGAGGGACAGAGAAGAAGAGAGAGGGAGAGAGAGAGTGAGAGAAATAGAAAGAGAAAGAAAGAGGAGGAGAGAGAAGAGAGGGAGAGAGAGAGAGAGGGAGAGAGAGAGAGAGAGGAAGAGGGAAAGGGGGGAGAGAGAGTGAGATGAGGTGAGATGAAAAACAAGGAGATTCATATAGACAACAGAGAGAGCGAGAGCTGGCAACAAGAGCTATAATGAGAATATACAGATGGTAAGCTTCCCACAAACAACACGCTTCTACAGTTTGTTGGTGGAAAACAGAGGCTAGGGCTATGAGAGAGCAAAGTGTTCATCAGTGCTTCCGCATCGGAGCGATAGAAATTCAGAGAGAGGGGGAAAGAGAGTGAGAGAGGGGGAGAAAGAGAGAGAGGGGGGGGAAGACAGGGAGAGAGAGACAGAGAGCAAGCACGCTCATGGAAAGCATGTGAGGTGAAACGCGCATCCACGGTTGTGAGCAGAGAACTGTGTGGGTGCCTGACTGTAATTTGTAGAGTGTAGGAGGCAGGATGGTGAAAATTAATCAAACAAAAGCCAGAAAATAAATGGCTGGTTTTAACTCTCCCACAACTGTGAGCCCTGGGACATAGTACATCCACTGGCCGGCACAGAAAGCACGTTCTCCGTTGATGTACCTCCAATAATGCCTGTCAATGGGAACTCTTGCTCTTGCTCTGTCTCGTCGCTGCAGGAAATTTCCCTATTGTCGTTAACATCTCAACTCTCCTTGACCCAATCTTTTAGATAACAGTAAGCTACCCTTTCTGTAGCCTAACAAAACAAGCACTTTCTCCAGCTTTCTCCAACGCTCTGTTCCTGCAGAGCCCAACTCTCGTGAGACTTCTCCTTGAGCGAGACTTGATTGGACACAAAAACAAACA
>NC_140285.1:15293291-15320791 GCF_964030765.1 Micromesistius poutassou
CAGGCTGGAAACCCCCCCTCTCTGCCTACCTGTCACCCCCCTCCAGTGAGTCTGTCTGTGAATAAGCCACATACTACAAGCTGTATGGTTTTTGCATGTACGTCACTGCTACAGTCACCACAGCACTGCAGCCTTCCCTCAAAGCCACTAGGGTGGGCTTCTAAGAAGGTCATCCTGGGCCCCTCCTGTAGGGGTCACCACAAGCAGGGCCCGGCTGAGAGGGGGTCTCCTGACGTATATGAAACCATAAAGTAAATACGTTAAAGGTCTCCAAACACTAGCTTGGAAACTGTGCCTTCATCGTCCTGGCAATGAAATATAACACCCTTTCCAGCCTCAATGGCGGTCCAACCCCACTCATTTACCGTGACTAAACTAGTAACACTACATCAGCGGTGCCCTTTCATGTGCAATGTTTGATGTGCAACTTGATGGATGGAAAGTGAAAATCTCTTGTATACAATGTAATCCAGTCCATCAATGTAATTGTAGACCATTTCATAAGAATGCATTGTTATTAGGTAGAGCCTCCAACAGAGCTCTACTCTGTGTCCTGTGGCCATGTTTCTCCTCATAGGACCATGACCAACAATCAGACAACCTCTTCTGAGAGGAAATCACTAACTCCGTGACCGGAGATTCCTCTAAGATAGTCCCGGGCTGGATGTTTACAAGTCCTGGAAAAACACACATGGCTTTGGGGCTAATGCAGCTTCTGTTGTTTGTTTGAGTGGATACATGAAGAACCTCTTTCAGGGTGAACTACCGTGAGGCCTGATGCTTAGAAATACACAGCGTCTGTCCTCAGAAAGGGGGTTCATTTTTCAAGAACCGCTTTTATCTGAGCTGGTGGAAGATCCTTTGATGGACTGAAAGCTGTCTCGTTGAGGGTAAATTAGGGATATGTACCCTGGCATGCTCTTCTGACTCCTTGTTCCTCACTGCCGCGCTAGGAGTGCATGGTTAGCAGTTAGCGCTCGCATGAGCGGTAATGGAAGATAGGAGCGGATCAACAACAAAAAGGACAAGTTCAGCAGTTTGGGAGGATGCAAGCACAGCAACTCTGAGCACTGGGCACTGAGGAATCTGAACATGACCACAGAGTCCATACAGAATGGTGTTGACAACTGTCGTCAATGATCAGCCAATAGCCAGACTGCTGACAATCAAACAGGCAGGATAGTGTGGCAACAAAACATTAATAAGCTGTGAAATATAGATGAGATATGATTTTGATATTAACAAGCATGATATTAATAATACCAGGCTCAGGGGTTTAAGTCCCAATAAGACCAATAATGTTAAAGGTTGTGTGGATTGTATGTGACAATGTGGTCTAAGATTTCCACATCTTTCCTTCTGAACGTCTCGATTAGCTGTATGCAGTTTGAATTAGTACATGTTGATAAATCCATTTTCGATCCAACAATGGCTGACACTGTGTTCAGCAGAAGCAGATGCAGACCTAACAGAACCTTGGCTAAGTGGTGAGCGATGGGAAGGTGGAGACTGATGTACCGTCGACGGTTACATCAATCAGTTTAGTGTAAGTACTGCCAAACACACCTGCTTCATTGGGTCCTTGGAATCCAGATTTTCTGGTAGTGGGGTCTGAGAAAAAGAGGGAGAGAGAGGGGTTATTGGAATAATTTATTTCTCCTACATTTTGCACTGCACATCCCATTTTGACTATGTTGTGTTGCAGTGGTTTATGTGTGTTATACAAATCAAAACACAAACGAATAAAATATGCTTGATGATTCTGTGTATTTAAAGACAACAAAGAGAATTGTGGATGGGTCATGAACATGTCACTGTACCAACGGCACACATTTTGTTGATGAAAGGAATTGCTTTCATTTTACAATTTCCCTCTGATCTTGCTGAAGGGTGAAACTGAAAAACACAGTGAGCGTTAAGTTCCAAGGATTAACAACGTTGTCAGACCTCCGAGTGTCACTTAGTCTTAAAAGAACAGCTTGGATCAGATCAGATCAGATCACATAATTAATAAAATGGATAATTTAACCTACTGTCATGTCTGTCATGCATGCACTTTGGTCTAAGCTGTACTTCCTCTTTATGACATGATCCCCTCTCCACACTTTATTATGTCCATGTTTATGACCCCTGGCAGCTACTGTGATGCCAATCCAAATTTGGGAACCATTCCAACTGAGTTGACTTAGGAATATGCTTATTATGATGATATTTATGATACAGGGCTATGGGGGAGATCATCATAATTTTTCCTCATATGTTGCGTCTAGGTTTTGATTTAATTTTACATTTTAGAATCTCTTAACAAATTCAAAGCAATAATTGTGAGCTTTAGACAACATCATTTCACCTTGACACCGTGTGAGACTGCACATGTGACTTGTTCGAGGAGCGGTTTATGACAGCCTGTCCACCTGTTGACACACTGTGTGAGATCTGCTGATCTGCTGCTATTCCTCACCATTTCACTGTCCAGTTCATTCAAATAGTTCACTCAAGGCCATAGCTGTAAATCCAGTTTCATAATCGCAGAGAGTCAGCCTGGTGGCCAGGCAGCCTCGTCACATGGTGAGAGAGTGGTGCACTGCCTTTTGGTTCAACAGCTTATTTTAAAAACGTCAGGAAAAGAATGGCTCAATCCTCAAAGGGTCACCAAATATGCATACAGCTTTCACCTCAAAGGGCTCTGGAGTCTGAGAGAATACAACACATTATCACCGGGAATGCGAGAGGAAAAACAAAAACAAAACAGAAAATGCAATGTGGGTCGACAGAGGAGCAGTAAGAATGCGAGGCATGCTGCTCTGCATACTGCTCCTTAGCACCTTAGCACCTCTGCGCCGGTATGCGACCGCAGCCACAGCAGCAGCCAGCATCCGCTAATGACTCTCCCTGCTTCCTGGGAGGCTGGGCGGCTGGGTGGTTAGCAGCGAGGAGATCCTGCTAATGGGCTGTCTGGTGCGTTGCGGCGGCAGCACGCCGATGAATGACGAAATGACAAAACATACAGCGTGGAGTGCCAGAGATGCTTCACCAGAGAGGGTAGCATTTTGCGCATGCCGTTCGTTAATTCCTCAAGCAATTTTGCGAATGCCGCTGCCTGTGGTATTGTGCCAGAATGTTAACGGAGAGATGTCCCAGAGGTCAACAGGATGGCACTGTGTGTGTATTGCTTACGTTGCCATCCACCTCAAGTCACTCAAGCATTCCTGTCAGTTGTTTCTGTCTTTGTACATATTTATTAGATCTGCATGACAACATTAGTCATGAGTCACACAACAAGAAATACCCCGAAAAAGGGAAATGTGAGTTTTGATATCCTGCAGCAAGAAGCGGACTGCAAGCACAGAAGCTGGAGCATGTTGGTGACATTTACCAAACAATGTTTCTGTTGGGGCATATATGTAACATTTAATGGGAAAATAGATTGACGTGTGCCATTGTTAAACCTAATGTCATTCCGATAGAGATTCTAGCTTTCCCAGAAAACAAAATGTATAACCTTTCCCCCTTCTCACAAAATGTAGTCACAGCGGAGATGTTGTGTGAGATAGTTGACCTATGGAGTAATGTCTCATAATAGTCAAAGTCAGGTAAATTTAGAGCCCTATTCTGGCCCTTCCTGTGACCTGATGGCTCCAGCTACATGAACTTCCTCTAGTGCATTCTTCAGCACACACTGGCGCTCCTCAACAACGACTTGAAAGGAGTGTAAAAAGGGTGGATGAAGGCGAACAATAAACAATGCACTATTAATAACCACATTTTTAATAAGGAATCAAAAATGATGTCTTTGTGGCTGCCCATTTTATTCCTCTTTTCCACTTCTATATCAACCAAAATGCTGTATAACTTACTGATCCTAATACTTCTAATAATCCTTAAGAGGTAGCTTGATGTAGGTAAAGGATAGGATGTCATTTAACATGTTAATTACTATCTTAATTTGACCAACCGGTAGCCCTCAGCGTAGCAGACACTCGCCAGTATGTAGCAGACACCAGTAGCAGACACTGCGCCAGCAGAAGAGACTGCCATCACTGCCAACCACTACTCGGTCTAAGATAGCCTGGCCCTAGAGGCACTATAGGATTATGCCATAAATCACGATCACCCCCTCCTGAGCATCATTCTACCAACAAAGACTTTTGGGTACTGGGTGATGATACTTTAATTAGGTATAATTAAACTATTGTACTCATGGTGAGTCTGATTTCACAATTCCCCTATAATAACAATAACAAACTCATAACGACAATAACATGACAGCAAACCAGCCTTATATAGCCTACTACTTATTCTAACAGTAGCCTAATACTTATATATAAGACCACTACTTTAAAGAACAACACGGATAACAATCTGCTCTGCGCATCTGCATTATGTCAACAACTAATCGTCCACTAAAACCAACTACCTCCTAATGGCACTAAAGTGGTCATTGTCCTATTAGATCGTTGTCTGGAGAATAGCCTACCCAGCTGATGCCTCGTATGGTCGGCCGCTGCTTCAGGGCGCCTCGGTCCGGGAACACTTGATAGTTGTAACTCCGGAAGAGATGCATGGTCTTCTCTTAATAAGAAAACCAACCACAGCGACAGACAGCGACTCCGCAGAACGGCCGATCCACTCGAGACATACTTTGAGTTATAGGCTACTAGATATCACACCGGTGCAATACAACGGCGTACAGGTGGTGGTCGTATAGCAGTAGTAGGAGCAACAGTTACTTGTCAGATCCATTCAGGACTCCACATTGTTTTAATTCGACTTATAAAGCAAAGAACAGCAACAGGAGTCTAAAAGCTATAGACGTCATCTTCCACGAATTAATATTCACAAAAAGTCCAGGCACTGGAGAAGTCTGCTGCTTCTTCGTCTGTATCCAAACACGCATGACGACACGTTTTTGTAGGAAACGCGCAAGTTGTGTCTTCAGCCGCCCCTCCGCCCGCAGCACAGGCGCACTTTGCTGCCCGCGGGCTGCGAGCTCAGAGCGCATCATCAATAGAGATTAAAGCGCTCCGTTCAGTTCAGCCTGTCCAGTCTGTAGTTCATTCATTTCGTTTAATCAAACGATCGTCTGTGGTCAAATTTGGTAAAGGCTAAACATTGCTGTGAACTCAGGGATCGTCGTTGTATGGAGGATATCTAAGAAGCTTATATATATAAGTATATAGTCTATAACCTAAGGAGTTATTGTAGCTCAATGTAATTTAAAAAATGATATATAAAAAAACAATATATCCAGTTAGTATATTATATATGCTACGCTTTGTGTTTGTTTCCTTTGAAATGTCCTTGTACAGTCAGAGACTATAGGCCAACTTCTTCACATGCACTGCCTAGAGTGGTGCCCAGGTGGTTCGCAACAGCATGTCAGGCTGCTGCTGCTGTTTGCGCTGTGGGCCATGCACGCCACACAACATGCCAACAGGACTACTTATCAGATGGGCTAGATTTATGGCCCACTGCTGTATGTGGGCTTGAGATAAAGGGTTTCAAGGGCAGGCCGTTGGGCTTGCGATGGCTGGGGCGACGCCATGCATGCACTGTGCATGGGCCTCTCATAGAGACTAGTTAACACACGACCACTCTCACATTGCATTGCTGTTTACTTACTAATGTGGTTGACTATGGGTTGAGGATGTTGGTGTGATTGGAGGGCTGCCAATGTACAGTAGGCACCTAGTCTATATAAATATACCCTTGGCTACTCTTTATCTTGATACATCTATTGTTCTATGAAGGGGGGATTGTGTCTCCTTGGGTTTGAAAGTCACAGTGCTCACAAACACTTTTTAATCCTGCTCTCTGTAATATCAATATTGTAAGGGAAAATAACTGAATCAAACTACTGATCAAATGTGACTGTTCAGCTGGATTACATTGTACGTTTCCAAAATATGATGAAGATAAGGCTAGAATACACATGTTAATGTGTATGTATACAAATACTGTGTTCATTGTGGATTGTGAACACATCACTTACTTCACCCAACACTGTTGTCGCTTGTCTCGATGGGAATAACGTTGTGATTATTGCCTCCATGGAAAACATGTCCACTGCAGTATCTGAATAAAAACAAATCCATGATCACCAAGTATCTATTATGCTGTTATATACATCACTATTACTAGTTCTTTAAGCCTTTAAACTATATCATGATTAAAAATCAATGGTGGTTGACATTGTCGACAAACAGGTTACACACCATTGATTTTTCATTTATTTATTTGTGGGTGTGTTTGCAAAGTTGACAAGCACACCAAAACACGCACACATGCACACAGACACATAGACACATAGACACACAGACACACACACACACACACACACACACACACACACACACACACACACACACACACACACACACACACACACAAACACGCCATGTGAAGCACTTTGAGTGCCTAAAGAAGTGATATATAAAAATGCAATGATTTTTATAATTGTGAACCACCATTTCTATTAAATGTATATTATACTAAACAGTAAGTAGTACTCCTCACGAACATCCCCAGCTCCAGATATAACTGTGTTGTGGCCTACTGTGTGGTGTGGCTGCAGCAGGCTGGACATGTTACATAAGAGACAGAGTTGTTTAAAGCCCAGCTATTGTTCCAGCCCTGCACTGCCCTTCCTGCACTGACCCAGAGTTCAGTCAGGCTGCCCTGCCCCCTGAAGTACCCTGACCACTGCTTCCCTGTGTGTGAGGTGTGTGTGTGTGTGTGTGTGTGTGTGTGTGTGTGTGTGTGTGTGTGTGTGTGTGTGTGTGTGTGTGTGTGTGTCCTAAAGGCTTGTTTTAGCCATCCATAGCACACTTGTATAGGACCTAAGTATGAAGAAGCTGCAAATGGTCCAACAGTCCTGTATGTGTGTGTGTGTGTGTGTGTGTGTGTGTGTGTGTGTGTGTGTGTGTGTGTGTGTGTGTGTGTGTGTGTGTGTGTGTGTGTGTGTGTGAAGAAGCTGCAAATGGTCCGACAGTCCTGTGTGTGTGTGTGTGTGTGTGTGTGTGTGTGTCCTAAAGGCTTGTTTTAGCCATCAATAGCACACTTGTATTGGACCTATATCCTTCTAACTATAACCATTCTAACTATAACCTGAACAAAACAATCAATGGTATGAATAAAATCAATATGGTGTGAAGTTACTTTGCCGAGTTAAAACAAACAAGATCAACTTGAATCTTTATCTTCCTGTAAGCTGTAACTAGAGCCTTGTGTTCCTCACCACCAGTATGACAACATCAAACTACTTACCAGCCTGGTTCTATTTTCAGCAGGTTTTTGCAATTTTCCGTTTCCTTCATAAAAGCTTAGATTTCCCAGATAAGAAAACCAAAACTCCAAAGGAAGAACGCTCCTTGCCAAACGAGTGTTGACTGCGGCGTTTCTTCCTAGGGCTGGGTATAACTCTGCCTCCTTGCTCAGTGGCTTCTGTGATGCACGCTTCTCAAAGAGTGAGGAAGCTTTAGTTGTCTTTTTTATGATCGAAAGGGAATGTAAACAGGCTCACCTGGCTAAGAATGAACATAGCTGAGACCTATCTGTGGTGAAAGACACGCAGGGGAAGGTCAATGTCTGGCAGGATTTATGGTAATGACTGGGAGAGATGCTGCTGGAGAGCCACAAGTGATACTTGACTATCATTACCAGATGTGTTCCAATTTCAAGTGAGAAGTAAATGTGCAATCAAAATAATGATAATTGCCCTTGTGAAGGATATGTAGAGTAAGTGTTTTTTAAAAAGGCTGTGTGGAACTCCTACCAGGCACAACTTTATCTAGTTGATGATCAGAGATGGTCAGAGACCACTGCTGTGTTGTTATTATTATAATCGTGATTGTATTATTATTCTCCCTCTTATTATCATTATTATCCCAATTCTAGTTTAAGTTTCACTCTTTCCTCAATGTCAAAGCTATTAATTCCTGACTGAAGAGAAGAGAAGTCTTAAGACTTAAGAGAAGGCAATGTCGGCTGTACAACATTTCGAAGTAATGCTGCCCTCTTGTGGTAATACACCAGCCATTCAGTGCATGGAACAATGTTGGAAAGTGTGTTCAAATGTGTTCATATCACAGTTCAAAAGTGTGATATGACATAATGCTTCCCCGGTTTTTTCATCTTGCCATCCTGTCATCCTGTGTGAGGAAGTAACATAAGGTGTAACGTAACGTCAAATGTGAGAAATGTGAGTGTGTGTGTGAGTGTGCGTGTAGTTCGGTGTGTGTATTTATTTTTACTGTTCTTCTGGGAATGGGAGAAGGATTTCCTGCTACACTTCTACGCCCATGGAATGTCTCCTTTGACAGCTGGGGTTGTTGTCTTCTGCCCAATCCCCTTTACACACACACACACACACACACACACACACACACACAGGACCACACACAAACACACACACACACACACACACACTCACAGACACACTCACAGACACACCCATATATAAACAAACACAAGCACGTGAACTCCCTTTTCCTTCCCCCAGGATTCCCCAGGCTGGTGGATAGCCAGACCCATGATGATGGACAATGAAATTGATGATGGCAGACATTGAAAGGTTAAAAGGTTATGATTGACGAAGGCATTGAAAAGCATGCAGTGCTATGCGCAAATGAGTCCCTCCACAAATGTTCTTGTTATTACAGTAATAGTGTCTTAGTACTTCTACAGTGTCCCATAGACATTTATGAAAATGTTAAGAGCAAATAAAGGGTTGAAGGGGTTGACCACTCTGTGGTTACATTTGTACTATTACACTGGACCATTACTTCATTTTAAGGTTGAAAATGGTGTTCATAAAGTTGATGCCAATAGAGCTGTATTTGATTGTAAATTCTCCATTCCATACATGAGAAGCAACGTTAAAAGGGTCTCATGACATTGAAAATGGAGGCAATATATGCCATTACATAATGAACACAAAAGTTGTTGTTTTTATTCAGCAAAGATACCTGATATATATACATTTTACCTGATGTCTTTTCTTCAAGCTTGACAGGTTGTCGTAACATCCAGCTTGCCTGCTACTCTTCTCTTCTCATCGGCTCGAAAACGTTGAGAGCTTGAGAACTGAGTCTAGTTCTAGGGAGGGTTTGACTCAGACAACTTCCTGTGTCTCCCTGATTGGTCATGAACCTCGGGCCTGTGGCCTGCCTCAGGAGGAGGATAGCAAAGATACTGTCTTTGGTGATTGTGTGAATATAACTGTGAGCCAGTATGTGTGTGTGTGTGGTTGTGTGTGTGTGTGTGTGTGTGTGTGTGTGTGTGTGTGTGTGTGTGTGTGTGTGTGTGTTTAAGGTGGGGGTGGGGATGCAGTCAATGAGGGCTCACACAAATAGTGAATGTTCTGTCCTGGAGATACAACTGATACCATAAGTTGTCATTGCATGGTAAAATAATGTTGAAAGAGGAAAGCACAGATGAACAAAATTAACTTTAGGTTTAGTTTTTTCCCCAACAATAACACACAGTAGAATACTGTATTCGAAGTTGTGTGTTTGGTTTATGAGTTAAAAATCTATCCAGATGTATGTGTGTGTGTGTGTGTGTGTGTGTGCGTGCATGAGTGTGTGTGTGTGTGTGTGTGTGTGTGTGTGTGTGTGTGTGTGTGTGTGTGAAGAAGCTGCAAATAGTCCAACAGTCCTGTGTATGTGTGTGTGTGTGTGTGTGTGTGTGTGTGTGTGTGTGTGTGTGTGTGTGTGTGTGTGAAGAAGCTGCAAATGGTCCAACAGTCCTGTGTATGTGTGTGTGTGTGTGTGTGTGTGTGTGTGTGTGTGTGTGTGTGTGTGTGTGATTTAAAATGAGCGTGTCCTATGAGCATGTCCATATGTGTGTCCTAAAGGCTTGTTTTAGCCATCAATAGCCCACTTGTATTGGACCTATATCCTTCATTAATCCCATTCTAACTAATTTAAACAAAGGAATCAATGGTATGAGGATAGTGTGTGAGGTTGCTGTGCGGAGTTAAAACAAACAAGATCAACTTGAATCTTTATCTTCCTGTAAGCTGTAACTAGAGCCTTGTGTTCCTCACCACCAGTATGACAACATCAAACCACTCACCAGCCTGGTTCTATTTTCAGCAGGTTTTTGCAATTTTCCGTTTCCTTCATGAAAGCTTAGATTTCCCAGATAAGAAAACCAACACTCCAAAGGAAGAACGCTCCTTGCCAAACGAGTGTTGACTGCAGCGTTTCTTCCTAGGGCTGGGTGTAACTCTGCCTCCCTGCTCATTCTACTACTCACCAGTGTGGTGACTGTGAGTAGTATTCTACTACGGTGGTTGGGGTGGAGATGCTGTCAACTGTGACTGTATCAGAAGTTGTGTGTTTGGTTTATTAGTTTAAACAAATCCACATGTATACTCCGTACCAGAGGGTGGGGCTATAGAGCACTGTGTGACATTACAGACGGCATTAGAAGAACAAGGTATTTTGTTTTGGCTGCTGCTGTGCTGTTTTTTTTTTCTTCAAACGATTACCGAACATTCACTCGTCGATTCTTTATAAGACCATGTAGCTTTTTAAATGTAATTTTACGAAAAACAAAGGAGTTGTATTCCAACAGAACTCTTCTTGTGAAGTATTCCGTCACTTCGCCGTCTCTGCGGTGCTGAGGATCGTCCAGGCCATTACATCATAGGTTAAGAGATTAGTGTTTACCAGCCAGAACTAAAGTTAAACATCTTCAAAAAAAATCCACGCTTACGTGTTTTAACAGTCGGGACCAGTAGACACAGTGTGCCATAATGGGGACGAGCAGGACGTACATCAGCATAGGGTATGCTACGTTTGGTACGCTGGTGGGATTTTCGGCCTTTTTCGTCTGGAACATCGCGTATAAACAACCGTGGACGGCGGCGATGGGAGGCTTGTCAGGTATGGTCACTAACTTATGTCTCTTATACATCTTCCCTTTTGATGTTCCTCATACCTTTTGGTCTAAACCCATCCTTGCGTTAAATATGCATTTGATAGTCATCAGCATTAAGCATGAGACCTAGATCTCAGCAAGGTTGATCATCATTTAGCAAGATATTAACTAATATACATAATACATACATACAAACGTATGGATGTACAGTATATGTATGTACGTATGTATATTACATACATGTTGTTATGTATTATGTAGTATTATTCCTACATAATACATCCACATGATCCTCCATACTAAATACGATACAGACAGCCTCCTCCTTGAATCCCTGTCGCAACAAGGGTATAACACAATGGTTGGCTCATACTGTTGATACATAACATAACAACTTAAAGGGGTCCTGTTTATTTCTGTCCACAGGAGTCCTGGCCCTGTGGTCTCTTGTGACACACATCATGTACCTCCAAGACTACTGGCGCACCTGGCTCAAGGGGCTCAAGTTCTTCATCTTTGTCGGTGTTGTCTTCTGCCTGTTGGCTGTGGTGGCCTTCATCACTTTCCTGACCGTCGCCATCACACAGAAGCAAAGTAATTCATAATGCATACATTTTTTTTTAGCAATATAAGTACATCAATAAGTATTAGCTTTAAAATGCATAACAATGTTAATTATCACTATGTATCAAGATAAATTTGGAACGGTTTGGACCCAGCTGTCCATCATGTTGACATGCGCTGCAAGGGAAATTAATGGAAAGAGTCACTCTGTCCTACAGCTCCAACTGACCCACAAAGCCTGTACCTGTCCTGCGTCTGGAGCTTCATGACCCTCAAATGGGCCTTCCTGTTGGCCATGTACTCACACCGATACCGCCAGGAGTTTGCAGACATCAGCATCCTCAGCGACTTCTAGTCCACATCGTCAGACTCACTGGAGTATGCTTTTAATGGAGATTTGAACAGCATGAGCTGTTCAATGAGCTTCTGTTTCAAGGGGAGCAAATGCGTATAGTGCTGGATTTAAAAAGAAGTCATGAGACTCTCTGCCACATGCATTTGTCCTACGTGCTTCACACACAGTGGTTTTATAACCTGTTCTCCCACTTGAAATACGTGTGTGTGTGCGTGTGCGTGTGTGTGTGCGTGTGTGTGTGGGCTTGTGTAGCTGTGTATTTCTTTTTATTGAAGGCCAGGCTTTTTTTAAAGGACTACATGCACATCGGAGGAGTAATTTTAACCGTGCAATTACCAATGGTGTATATTGTCTTTGTTGTACCACAACACCGAGTGCTAGAACAGAATCTATTCAAGCTTAATTTTATCAAACACTTTATACGTTAAGGCTGCCCTCATTGCTTTGTCTGACATCCCCAGCGTAACGTCTGAAAGTAACAATATTTTTCCCCTCACCGCAAATATTGTCCTACTAGCCATGGTAGTCGAATGGTCTTTTACCCCTTTTTCTTCTTAACCATGGTCACTTTGGATAAAAAAGATATTTCATGGTGAAGTCTACCGTTATACTCAGCTTTTTTAAAATAGCTTTTCGGATGACCGTGAACGTCTATGTAGTCTGTAAGCCTGTCTGTCCATAGCCATGATGTTTTTGAGCCGAACAAAGACAAAAATGGAATTATACTGGCCTATTCATTTAAGATGAGGAGTCATTGTTGGAAAACAAATGGAAAATTAGTTTGTTGGAATGTTATTTATCTTGGTTGGTTGTAGTGAGGTCTGAGGCATTAAACACTTGGCTTCATGCAGCAGATCCTATCAATATAAGTAACACTTGACATAGTCATGTGTTAAAATGCTACCTTTTTACAGCAGTTGCATAGAATGACAATTTTCAAAGAACAGGGCTTGGGTCGTTTTACAGATCATTTCAGTTTTATGCCAGAAGTCTCCACTAGGTGGAGACTTCTCTTTGCTTGCTGAGTTAATTTGACGACTTTAACATTCCCCTTGGGAGAAAACAGAAATTGATTAGACAAATAATTGCACTTTAGATTTTGAATGATATTTCTGCTTGTTTACTATGGCATTCATCTACAGACCCAAATGTCTCATTACCACTACATACTCGAATAATGTATTACAATACAATACAATATTGACATTTAATTGTTTGGATTTAATATGTTTGTGTTTGTCAAATTGAACATGTATTTGTAAGTTATTGTTTATAACCCAAGACTTTGACTATGTTTTGTCCTAAGCATATAAGCCCATTATTGTTATTTTTAAAGAATTTAAGGAAGTTGGTATGAGATTAAAAATCCATTAAACATGAAGATATGTTGATTGTGTTTTTATTCATTTTCCCTAGTGGGAAAAGTAAATTACTATTGCATCAGGTGTGTATATTTATTTGACAACAATTGGTGTAATTTCATAGTAAGCTCCACCCAGAAGGTTTTGAAGGTCATAGATTTCAAGATGTTTAATCAACACCGGCTTCTGAATAAATGTTAGGTCTGCCTCATGCTACTGGAACTCCTCCTGTGATAAGGTACAGCATTGCTTTTAAATACTAATGCCGTTTAACTCATGGGGTCTATTAACATCGTAATCTGCTGTGATAATAATCGGGTGGTCAGCTTTTCATATCTTCATAAGCCGAATTAATGACAAATAATTGCATGTCAAGAGCTGTAATTACTGCTTATACGCAACTTGCCCTTAAGATTTCCAAGATCCCATTGATGTATGTTTACCACTTAACTCTTTTAGTCATCCAAATATATGTAATCAATGTATCTCAACTTTGTTTTTATGACTAGAGCGTCTAGAGTGTTACATTTTTCCTTTAGCACGAATGCTTCCTCCTAAAGTCTATTGTTTGAGCTAAACAAGGCTGGTCATAGTTGAGACAGAAGGCTTGGTGGTGGAGGTGTGCTGCCGGTGTCCAGATCAAATACAGAGCACTCCACTGACCTGCTGGCTCAAGGTTAGCTCAGGGTTAGATAAGGTGTCCGCCAAAAGCAATGCACTTATGGAGCCTAGTTGTAGCTCACGTTTAAGTATTTGGGTCAAATCTTTTAGCAATATGTATGTATCAGCATATGTTCCTCCTAGGTGCCAGAGCCATGAAGCAGGACGGGCCCCGTTATGTGGTGGATCGGCCCACCTATAACATCGCTGATTTCGATAGAGATTTTGATAAAAAGGATCGGCAGTTTCCAGTGGGAGAGAAAGTGAAGAATCTCTTCAGGTATAAGATCCTTTACATGGATACATACAACTACCTGGAAAGTATGTGACTTGCAATAAATATATTTTTACACCTGCGCTGTGACAGAAGTCATTGGTGCAAGGAAAGAGTAACATAGTTCAAGTCAAAAGATTCCCCCCTGAATGGGGTTCTGAGCTGAGTGTTGCTCTGTGTCAGGTGCTCTGTGGCCCGGCTCAAGGCCCTGCTGTACAGACACCTGCCCGTGCTGAGCTGGCTGCCCCGCTACAAGGCCAAGGAGAACCTGCTGGTGGACGTCGTCAGTGGGGTCAGCGCTGGTACCATACAAGTGCCCCAAGGTCTGTCTCTCTCTCTCTCTCTGTCTATGTCTCTGTCACTCTCTCTCTCTCTCTCTCTCTCTCTCTCTCTCTCTCTCTCTCTCTCTCTCTGTGTCTGTCTGTCTCTCTCTCTCTGTCTGTCACTCTCTGTTTCTCTCTCTGTCTGTCTGTCTCTCTCTGTCCGTCACTCTGTCCGTCACTCTGTCTCTCTGTCTGTCACTCTGTCTCTCTCTGTGACTGTGTCTCTCTCTGTCACTCTCTCTTGTCTGTCTCTGTCACTCTCTGTCACTCTGTCTGTCTCTGTCTCTATCTCTGTATCTGTCTCTCACCTAAACCACTATTAGGTGAATCTGATAAGTACAAAAATGTTCTAGATCTTGGTCCTTCTAGTCAGTTTTTACAATTCTAGACTCAGAACAAATAATATAAATGCAGAAGCTGTGAAATGTGTGATATGCTTGTCCTGTACTATCTGCAACTTCAAATAAAAGTGATAAAATTAACAATAGCCTACTCTCCCCTGGTTTCTGCAAGCTTCTATAGCCAAAAACATTGCAATATTTCCCAATAATGTGGCTGCAAACGGACAGATGTACTGGCTTTTTTAAATGATCCGATTTGGATTTGAGGATTTGAAAGCTAAACTATCACATTCTCTGCTCTCCTCAGGCATGGCGTTTGCTCTCCTGGCCAGCCTTCCTCCGGTAAATGGCCTCTACTCCTCCTTCTTCCCCCTCATCCCGTATTTCTTCATGGGCACGGCCCACCAGATGGTCCCAGGTAAATCTGGGAGATTTATCTGCACTCCTCTTGATTTTTAGGACCAGTGATGAGTTTCTCGCGGCCCCTGGCCTGCCCTGGTTCAACGAGCCCACACTCTGCCTTTAGTCTTCCCAATAGGCTGCTTCAAGGCGATGGTAAAACACATTAATCACCAGGGCCATGTGTCCAGGTACCTTCGCTGTGCTCAGCATCATGGTGGGAATGGTGTGTCTGCGGCTGGCCCCGGAGTCAGACTTCAGTCATTTCAACGCCACGCTCAACGCCAGCGTCGTGGACACCCACAGGATGAACGACGTCCGGCTGGGGATATCTGGAACACTCGCCTGCCTCACAGCTATCATACAGGTGATGGATCTGTTCCCCTCCTGCTGCCAGAAAGACCTCAAGTCAGCCTCTATTATGTATATAGATCTATAGATCTAAACACATATAGACATAGCAGCTTAGTAATTCGTCACGTTGCCGTTACGTTAACGTCACAGTTGTCGTCACTGTAACGTGACGTTGTTGTAACGTTGTCCTCACGTTCACTTAACGTTGCCGTCGTCATATAGTCGTCTCATCGAGATCACACTGACTCCAGGATGTCATTACATTGACAGCTCATTGCCGATACAATGTTGTGGCGTCGCTGTGCAGTGTGTCGTCACCCCCGTTTGTGCCGGTGTGTAGATGGGCCTGGGCCTCATGCAGTTTGGCTTTGTGGCCATCTACCTCTCCGAGTCCTTCATCAGAGGCTTCATGACGGCGGCAGGCCTGCAGATCCTCATCTCGGTTCTCAAGTACATCTTGGGGATCAAGGTGCCGCCCTTCAGCGGACCCCTGGCCGTGGTGTATGTAAGTAACGTCTGGTGGGGAGCTACCTGAGCTCTGTCTTCGGCTAAAGACCACGGTTTAATCTCTACATTTTGTAACAAACCCACCCGGTGCCTCACTGCGCTCCGCCAGACTCTTATAGATATCGTACGCGGCCTTCCCCACACCAACATCGCCTCGCTGCTCTTCGCCCTGATCAGCAGCGTGGTCCTCATCGTGTCCAAGGAGCTGGGCGCGCGCTACCGCCACAAGCTGCCGTTCCCCATCCCCATGGAGATCATCATCGTACGACGCAGCACTCCCTCCACTTGAAGAGGAGTCTCAATGTTTTTCCTATGAATTGCACTTTTGCATCTACACTTTGTTTTATAGGGTGAAGCCAAAAGTGTAAAGTTTCAATCTTCATAGGTGGTGGTGGCCACGGCCATATCCGGGCCTTTGGACCTGCCAGAGATTTATCACATGGACATAGTGGGGGAGATTCCTCTGGGGTGAGATAGGCCGCTGCAGCCTCAGCATATATGTTGGCCTGATTCAGTGTTGTTATCACGTCTGTATCACTACCGCAAGCCATAACGGCTCCTGGCTTGTGACTCCTAGTTTCCCTGCACCCATCCTGCCAGCGGTGTGTGAATGGGAGGACATGCTGAGCACCGCCTTCTCCCTGGCTATCGTAGGATATGTTATCAACCTGGCCATGGGCAGGACCCTGGCCGCCAAGCACGGCTACGACGTGGACCCCAATCAGGTGGAGAATCCGCCACGTCTGTTTCTGCCTTCGGGGATGTGGCATCTCTAACTGCTTAGCCTCTGTCATGTGTTCAATATTTAATTTGACCATTTTATCTAATATTGGTTCTATCAATTCATGAGCTGTTTAAATAGTCATTCAACATGATATGACAGGATAAGTGTATCCAGCTATAGATTGCTAATATCAATTCATCATGTTATCACTTCATCGTGATATCATTATGTGTGTTCCCTGACAGGAGATGTTGGCTCTAGGGTGCAGTAATTTCTTCGGGTCGTTCTTCAAGATCCACGTCATCTGCTGTGCCCTTTCGGTGACCCTGGCCGTGGACAACGCCGGGGGGACCTCGCAGGTGGGGGGGGGTGAGGGGGGGGCCCTGAGCTGCACCACTAAATGCATACAAGCTACAAAAGCAATCTAGGTCCCACTATTACCTGCCACATACCTCTCTGCCTCTTCCATCCCATAGTTTGCCAGCCTGTGTGTGATGCTGGTGGTGATGATCACGATGCTAGCCCTGGGCGTGTATCTGAAACCCCTGCCTAAAGTATGTAGGCGTACAGCTGCATTATGGGAAATATTGAATTAAACGGGCACCACAAACATTTCAGCGGTGTAATATGTGCGTCTGCGTCGCTCTCCGTTTATTGCAGTCGGTGCTCGGAGCGTTGATTGCGGTCAACTTGAAGAACACTCTGCTGCAACTCTCTGACCCCTATTACCTGTGGCAGAAGAGCAGATTGGATTGCGTAAGCCTTGGCCATGCATCACAATGCCGCACGCTGTCATGCAAAGTCGTTTCATTGTTTTCCCCGGTGCCCGATGTGATTGTGTTTCTCGTACGCAGTGTGTGTGGGTCGTGTCGTTCCTGGCTACGTTCTTCCTCAGCCTGCCGTATGGGGTGGCCATCGGAGTGGGCTTCTCCATACTTGTGGTTATATTCAAAACACAGTTGTGAGTGGGAGGCCGGCGCCTCATCCTAAACGATCGTTTCCGATTGCATGTCATTTCTATTTTAATGCACACTTTTCTTTCTCATAGTCGAAATGGTTCAGCAATCGACCAAATTATGGATACGGATATCTACAAAAATCCTAAAGTTTACAGTAAGGTACTGACAATTCCCTAGCACTCACACAAGCGCACACCCACACACACACACACACACACACACACACACACACACACATACACACACACATACACATACACACGCACACAACCCACACACCTGCACAAGCATGTACACATTCTTTTTGCAACATAACGTGCAAGTTACTGTATGTTCTCCTACAATATGTTTTTTTCCTGGACAGGTGGCTTCTGTGAAGGGTGTGAAAATAGTCAACTACTGCTCTCCGCTTTACTTTGCGAACGCGGAAATCTTTCGACAGAAGGTCATCGAGAAGGTACAGTGAATGAATGACCTTGTTTCACTAGCAATCACGGTAAACCCTGTTTGCATGACTGCATTGTCGCTGTGTGTGTGTGTGCGTGTGTGTTTACCTAACAGTGTTTACTTGTAGACCAATCTGGACCCTGGCAAGCTTATCCTGGCCAGGAGGAAGTTTGTGAAGAAACAGCAGAAGGAAAAGGAGAAGGAGGATAAGAAGGACAAGGAGTCACGACGCAGGAAGCCCAGTAGTCTGGTCACCATGAAGACACAGGTGAGGCTCGCTTGGCGTGGAAGGGACCTGGAAGTGATGGAATACAGACAACACAGACCTACTCTACTGCAGTATCGTGAGGCACAGGAGCCTCGAGCCACTGAAGCTTGGTGCCGTGAATTTCTGAAAAATAATTGAATCTGAAAGTGTTGTGCGCATAGACTCTAACCTGCCATCACTTTCCATTTCATGTGCAATATTTATATTGTTTATATTCCCTGAAATCATTTGACACCCTGAGCGGTGGAATCCGAGAGCATTGCATACATCCCTTATTGATGAGCGCCCCTCTCTTTTCATCTATTCCTGCCACTCCTCCCCAAGACAATCTCACAGCTTGAGCTGCAGAACGACTTCGACCCCAAAAAGGATTCCCCCACCACCAGCTATGTCAACTTCCACTTCAGTGACGGTGGCTTGGAGGACCAGACGGCCCCCGACGGCGGCCCCCCCGACGGCCCCCCGGCCCTGGACTCCCAGCCCATGCCCTTCCACTCCCTCATCCTGGACCTGGCCGGCGTCTGCTTTGTGGACCTCAACGGGGTCAAGGTGCTCACCAAGGTCAGCCTCTGAGTGGCTGATCAGCATAAGATGAGATGGGACCCAGTGAATCCCAGACAGGAACTGTGGGTAATTGGTGTATGTGGTTAAGCCTGTGGTTGGGTGGTCATAGAGTAGGCGGGTCTTGTTGGGTAATGTTTTGCCCAATCCAATCCTCCTCCTGCCCACCCAAAAATCTCCATTTTGTTTTTGATTGTCTTCCTCTCCAACCAGATGAACTCCTGCTACGAGACGCTGGGGATCAAACTGCTCCTGGCCAATGTTCAAGGTAAAACAATCAATTCTTTGTCATGATGTGACCATCTAGTAACGTATCCGACAGCCGAGGTAAGGACAGCTGTGCGTGACGCCGGCGTGCCGCTGGTTTGCAGCCCAGGTGTACGAGGAGCTGAAGGCGGGCGGGGTGTTTGACGGCGAGGGGGCGATACCACGTACCCACCTCTTCCTCTCCGTCCACGACGCCGTGCTCCACGCCCAGCACGCATCCGCCCGAAACGCCACGGGACTATCCAAGGCAGGCTCCGTTTGCTCCTCACGTTACGCCTCCTCACGGTCATTATTCCCTACATAGTGAACACTGCATAGTACCACTATTAAGAATAGTGCGCTATGTCGTTAAATCCATCAGCGAGACACGTATTGTCTCATAAATCAGCCAGACATGTTTGCTGCCCACTGACAGCTAATTTGCATAAAGAACAAATATGCTGGACAATCGCCATTGGATGACAAAGCAATCCGCAATGCATCATGGGATATGATGAAGAAATAAGTATGCAGTTTATATATATATATAGTAATATGGGTATTGACTATTGAGTACTATGTAAGCCCTATAATGGGAACTTTACTTGTGAATTTACACACACACAGTACAAAATGGTGACAACCTAAGTAGTGGACTATCAAGGGAACAAGTAACCAATTTGAACACAGCCCATGTCTGAAACGTGGCCTTCATACCACTGATCTGTTGCTCGAGTACTGGAATGCACGTCAGACTGTGTGCATTTGTTGTTCTCCGGGTGCAGGAAGAGAGGGAGAGGAGAGAACTGGCCTTCAATACGGACGATCAGAAGGATCTGGAACAGGTACGTTGTCATTCCCTGTGATCTGCTATCAAACACTGACGTGGTCTTCCTACTGGTACATACTGACGCAACAGATGCAGTACGCTATATCTAAAAACTATTTGTTTCTCCACAGGAAATGTTTTGAGCATGTGCTGCATGAATGATCCTTCTGTTGTCGTGTAATTGTAATAAAATGTCTTAAATATGCTCTAGTTCTAAACTTGTGTTTACGTGTGTTCTTACTTAACAACAATTTGCAACAGGTCAAACAAAGTTGTATATTTTGTTGTTGTAAGCAGTACTTCCTTCCCCTGATGAGGCAACAGAGAAAATACAAATCCCAGACAACAGCATATTGACTCATAATCCGTTGCCTGGAGCAATAAGGCAAATATGACCCACCGCTTACATTAACTACTGACTGAACTTGCTGACCGAGCGGATAAACACACAGACACACACACACACACATTTACACAATAACACATACACATGCACATGCACGCACACACATGCACATGCACAGAGAGAGAGATAGAGGGAGAGAGAAACCGAGAGAGAGAGAGAGAGAGAGAGAGAGAGAAACCGAGAGAGAGAGAGAGCGAGAGAGAGAGAGAGAGAGAGAGCGAGAGAGAGAGGGAGAGCTCCTGTAATTAACTGAGTGCGCTGGGCCACAGCTGTGAGATGATGCTAGACTAGCAGTCTGTTGACCGTTCCCTGGTGAGGAGACAATGTCTCGGGGAAGTGAGGAAGGCATAAAGTGCGTGGCATCAGCAACTTTACATACAATTGCTCTGCTCTGCTGCAACCCTCCGTTTTACAGAAACATATATCCTCATGAAGAGCTTGGATACCATTGCTTTTGCTTTCCACCTCAAACTTAATGAAGAATAAAGCCATACAAAGAATCTGATAATCAGCAGTTACCACGGATCCCACTTTATTTTATATATATATATATATATATATATATATATATATATATATATATATATATATATATTATAAACGGATAGAAAAGGGATGATAAATGAGTCGAACCCCTAAAGGTTAGATGGGTCAGGTCTGGGTTGGATTGAGCAGGTCTGGGTTAGATTGAGCAGGTCTGGGTTGGATTGAGCAGGTCTGTGTTGGATTGAGCAGGTCTGGGTTACATTGAGCAGGTCTGGGTTGGATTGAGCAGGTCTGGGTTAGATTGAGCAGGTCTGGGTTGGATTGAGCAGGTCTGGGTTACATTGAGTAGGTCTGGGTTAGATTGATCAGGTCTGGGTTACATTGAGCAGGTCTGGGTTGGGTTGATCAGGTCTTAATTAGATGAAGCAGGTGTCAAGCGTCAGCAGCTGGCAGGTGATACCATTGGTATGCCGCAGAGGACGCATGAATGCGTTTATGAAGCTATTAACAACCCCTTCCAAAGATATTCTGGCCTGCACCTGGTTCACTGCTCTCCACCTCTTTTTTTCTCTTCCTTCCCCGAAAGCAAATTGGCACCACAAGTGATTACAAGGCTTCTGCAGCAATCAGCTTTCATTTGGAAGGCCTTGCCTCGCTGTGATCTACATCTCCCTCTCTCTCTCTCTCTCTCCCCTCCCTCCCACTCCTTTCTCCCTTCCCTCACTCGCCCGCCACCTGGGCCCTGCCATGAGGGGAGCTGTCTGCGCCGTGTCTCTTGACATGGGGCTGGATTGTCCTTGTGCAATCAGGGTTCGGGGTGGGTGCTCTCGTGAGAAATTAAATGAAAATCCTGCCGTCGAGTCTAGCAGCGCCACTCTAATCTGTTTTCACTTGTTTTGACTTTCAAACCGGTGGTTTGTTGATTTTGATGCCAGTCGCTCTTGTGAATTTCAGATGGCCGTGGAAGCTCTTTAAACTGCATTCATGTAGCCTTCCAGTTGTTGGCGCAATTATCCCTTAATTGGGATGCCAGTGGAAAAAAACAAAGACCATAAACACACATGAACTTCAAAAAGAGGGGAACTTTTTGGATGTGTATATATATATATATATATATATATATATATATATATATGCCGTAACCTTTCCTTTCTAAAAGTTAAACGACAATCCCATTAAATAAGGACATAATTCTGGCTAAATCCCCTTTCAAATGAGACTGCGCTGTCTATAATGAACTGTTCAAGTTTTCAATCCCTGTAATTTGAAGTTTGGAGAGAAATTAATTTTGCACTCATTGCACGTTCATTGACCATAATGGTTTGATTAACAAGGTCCCAGTTGGAAAGGACTGACTGAGAGATTAATGCATTAAGTTTGTTCACACGCCCAGTAGCTCCTTTGCTATTGAGACTAATTGCGTTGTGTCGGAGGAGGATAACTCGTGTTGTGTCATCAGGGGACCTGTGCGGGCCGAGGGTAGCGGCGGCCTATTACAGGGAGAGCACCTCCCCAAGAAATACCCAGCCGTGACCCTTTCAAAACATTCAAATTTTCAACTTGAATAACAATTCCAATTACACAGCGGCTGCCAAAATGGGCGTGCGTGGCTTGTTGGAAGAAATTAATCTTCCACACCAAAGATGACTGAGCATCCCATAACACCACCACCACCACTAACACCATCACTTCTGTAAATGTAGTAAACAGCTGTTTGACATTGATGAAGCAGCAAATTGTGACTCTGCACACAAGTGATCCATAAGCCCGTGTTGGGGGATGTATTCTGCTTCATTAAAAGACCAGTTGGCATCATAAATCTTGATTGTGCCGTTTCAGCAATACATAGCGCCTCTGGAAAGGATTTAGCCTATTTACGGAGCAGTTCAGGGCATCTGACCGCTGATAGCTGACGGGAATTAATGTTGCCTATTGTTTCACTTCCCGTACACCGATGGCAAGAGAATCACCAAGAACGCAGCAATCTCTAGTGATTAATTACAATTATTGAGCCTGCTTCACGCAGACACTTGGCTAATTATTCACCCAAACAATTAAACTACGATCGCATGTCTGGAAATCAATAGACTGCGACTTTACCATTTAGTTTATTTAGTCCTATTTATTTTGAGTTTACCATTTAGTTTATTTAGTCCTATTTATTTTGAGTTCTAGCATGAAGTATCTTTTTCCAATGAAATAAGTATTGGATTCCTTGTGTGCAACTTTGAGCTCACTAACAATAACTTTTTAATGTTGTCATTGCTTGATACTACTAGCTAATAATATAGCAACAATACCACTACAGGATCATCCAACAATGTGCCTTTCTATCATATAAAAGGGGAATCGAATGAATGACTGATATGGCATCATTCATCGTACTCAATCCACAGAGAAGCAGGTAATCAGATAAACAAACCAGTCTGTTGATTACACAGAGTAGCCCACCTCATCACCAGGCCATACTCAGCATTAACTAGGAAATGAGAGCAGACAACACGGTGTGCGGTGAGATGCTACAGGCATCATTAGAGCTCTGGGGCATCATGGGAATGGATCCTGTAATGCCTTGCACCAACATGGCAACACAGCTGCTTGTTATGTTATTACAGGACCCTAATTCAATAACTTTTGCATGATTGCTTCATCAATGTTATAACTCATGTGTGATGCTTCGGTAGCCCAATGTTTGGTGGGGGGGGGGGGGGGGGCATAATGCAATATATTCTGTGAGTGCAGTGGTAGCAACAGCTAGGTATGTATGTGTGTGCGTGCGTATGGTTTGGACAACATGGATGACATTTCCATGTGGTGGATGTAGTAAATGTGAAAAACACTTGAAACACAACAGCAAGTGTCCATCTATGAAGTCTGTCATCACTTTGGGGTGAATTTAGATTCAATGCATTCTATATAATGAAACACTCACTTCACTGTGGCTTTACAGTATTGAGTATGTTGGTATATTTGTTTTTCCCTTCTACATCACTCCTACACTTTTAAAAGGTTTTGCCTGCTGCTTATGGTACTTATGGCTTATGTCATTTCTGAAAATGAATTGAATGTGGTGGATGAAAACCTATTTTTGATGCATAGTTTCCATTCAACAGACCATGTTTTCTTGAATCTGGGTTAGAACCACAGGCAGAAAGGGTTGGACGGTCGCCCAAAGGCAACCATGAATCTTCTACAGCTTCCAGGGGGAGATCTGTGAGTCAGCAACTTAGCGTATATAAAGTACTGACATCAAATGAGTTAACATGTTTAAAATACTGATATCCAATGAGTTAACATGTATAAAATACTGATATCCAATGAGTTAGCATGTATAAAATACTGACTGCCAATGAGTTAGCATGTATAAAATACTGACAGCCAATGTGAGATCTCTGAGTTAGCAACTTATATAAGATATAATATAAAGCCAATTTGTAAGCATATCAATTGTGATGTATTTTCTACAAGCATCTTATCCCTTTGCCCTTTAATCATCAGAATTCAATGCTGTTACATTTTTCACAGTTATTAATTTCCACTTATCTACATATATTGCCACTTACTTTTATACCCTTACATATATATATATATAAACAATATTGAGACAGCTGCGAAAGAGGAAAGTATAGTTAGGTTGTTTTCTTCAGAATAATTACAGTGTGATTGTAAGGCACTTCAGGTAAAGAAAATCCATATTGCAATTGTTTTTGTACATGATTATTTCTCTTGAATGTGTCCAAACCTTGTATTGATTCATCCATCCAAAGTGACAAAATGTATTTTCTCCTCCGCAACCGTCCATAATAATCAACTCTATTGTGACAGCATGGCAGTTTAAAAACAGCTACCCATATAATTGCACTGGGTCTCACATTTTGTAGCCTTTATGGAAAGGTAGGCTCCTTCAGACACTGCACATCTGGTTTGAAACATTATAAATGTGTATTTCACACACGGCATATTCCAATTACAGAGACAGCTACACTGTCTGTCTACTGTATGACTGATCTGAACTGCTATCTGCTCGCAGATGTCTGGCTGCTTGGACTGCTTGTTGGCATCATTTATACCTCATATTCCTTTGAAGATTACCTTAGTGTATCTGTAAAGCTTTACCAAGCAATTAATGCCCAACATCTGTTTTCCGATTTGGCAGAATTAAACATATTGTAATTTTGCCATAGTAAGATCTTATATTCGTACGTTTGCTCCTGCAGTTACCTTTTCCACCACACGGTGGCACTGTGGCATCACCAGAACACCCCAGAAACCTCTAATCAGAAACAAAAGTTTGCGAGATGTGTTGCAGTCCAGCTGAGGTAACCATGAAAACGAAGTTGTAAGAACTGAGCCAATGCGATTTACAAAAAGAAGTAAAGAAGTACGCCAATGTGACTTTAAAATAGCCAGTGTGATCTTGTTTGCTCGTGTGATCTGGGTATATTGAGCAAAAGCGAGAGTGATGGCTGTGTGTGCGGGGACTGCGGCACCTCCACGGATGAATGGAGATGCAAATAGGAGGGAGGGAGGTGAAGTCAAAGCCTTTAGTGACGCTGAGCACACCCCAGAGGCCGCGGTGCAGAACGCCCCGCCGCCGCCGCCACCGCCGCATCAAGGACACAATCCCGCCGCCATGCGTCGTCTCGGCACGCATCGCTTCCTCCCCCCCATCTACATTTTCATCCAGACAAGGCACTTGACTCCTGATGCTGGGCCAAGCCAATCACAAGTGACAGATGCGCCCTCCTCAGAGAATCCGCTCCACAAACTATTGTAGGCTACACGGCCAACAGAAGAGCATGACAAGCAGAAAAATAAGCTTTAAAATAAATATAACACTGATGTGCTTGAATAGTGACACCTCATGCTGCTCCAATCCCTTGGATGCGATGCCAATTCCATGTCAAGTTTTTGTTCATTTTGTCATTTGTATTCAAATGACATATTTTTTAAACTGCCGAAGAGGCCTCCCTATTCCGTGATATTGGCATCGTTAAGAAATTAAAGTTGGCACGTTAGGCTTCAGATAGTCAAAGGAAGAACCAAGTTGGAAAAGTGTCTAGTTCGAGAAGCATCCAGACTGTATTAATAGACTTTAATAGTCTCAGGGGGTGCTAAGTCTCGTGAGACCTTCTCGATCTCGTGAGTTGACATTATGTTCTCTCTGCAGAATCATCTGCTGATATTCGTCGAGAAACGCGAACGTAAATATCCCGATGGTCTCCCGAGGCCCGGGGCGGTTTTTTCTGAACGTGTCACTTTCACGGTGACGCCAGCCCCATGCGGCGTGATGTTTCCTCTCCGTGATTCATTCAGCCATGCAGTACTCCCTGCTTTCCTCTCCGCTGCATACAGGCGTACAGGTGAGCCCGCAGCAGGTGAACCTGTCATCGGTGGCGCCTGCATGATGCCAACAGCTGGCGTGGGAGAAAAAGAGTGGAGAAGTGGAGGAGGAAAGTTTGCTCGTGGAGAGAGATGGCGTGACAGGCCGCGGCTGTTGTGTGGTGACGAGAAAAAACAACCGTTTCATCAACATCTTGGCACGACATTGGCTCTTCTTGGTAATGTTAATAATCTCTCTGAAGGTCGTAATTAGACACGACAGTGACCCCTCGTGTTGGAATATTTAACATATTTCTCTCAGTGGTAATCAAGTGAATGATCCTCTTGCTCTTTCTGTCTAAGCACGCCTTGAGCCGTTCCCCTTCTTCTCCTTCTCAGACTTGTAATCAATTTCTGAAAAATAACATAAGAGCAGTCTAATTGCGGTTTTAGTACCTCCTAATGATTGATTCGCTTTGCATGCTGAAACATAATTGTCCAGATTTATATTTTTTATATATATTTATATATATATTTATATATATATAGAATTATTTGAGTTACAGTCTAAATAAGTAGAGGATTTGACCGACAGAAACCATTAAATATAAGGATGCTTTGTGCTATATAACATTGGCCAAGCAGGCAAGTGCATAACAATGTTCCACAGCGCTGCCATCTCCTCCCTAGACCCCAGCGTGCTTAACATAGCTTTACTATTTCTAAAAGGATGTAGCCTCTGTGTCATTCCCGGTGTTTCTATGAGGTATTTTCATACACAGTCATCTCGGCTTGCCAGCAAACCCTGGCTACCTCGTACCTGCGAAAATAATCCTCCATCTTTTTTTCCCATTTGGATTCGATCAGCGATGCCCGAGTCTGCCATCACAGCCAAGAGTGCTCTATTGTCTGCTAGCATTGTTATTGTTATTAGTCTTTTGGATTGCCTGTGGGGCCATCGGCAGGCTTTGGTTTGGGGGGGGGGGGGGGGGGGTGGGGGGTGGGGGGGCATTGGGGGAGTGGGTGCCAGCCTGGATAATTAGTTGTTCTTCCACGCCAGACGGGCACCACACACTCGTCACTTGCGGGGGAAATGGAAAGTGGCATTGGTATCACAGGAACACCGGAATGCCCTTTGGTGAGAGAAGGGTTGGCTTACCGGCGCATCTGTCACCTTCCTCCGGTCCTCCCCACTGGCAGCACGCTGGCGCTGACGCCCTGCCCGCC
>NC_140285.1:15323291-15378291 GCF_964030765.1 Micromesistius poutassou
TACCCCTGAAAGAAATTCATACTTAATAGTAGTTAATAGTTTTCCGACTCAGTATTACATTTAAAGGGGATTTTCCAACTCAGTATTACATTTGATACACCAGTATTGACTATTAGTATTCAACTGTTTTCGTAACGAGTCCGTTTGACGAAGGCCACTGAGACGGCGTGCGTGCGTGTGAACGTCATCGTTTAAGCTAGGCCAACTCTCTGCGTGTTACTGCCCATCCTAACAAAAAAACACAGCCGGCCGGTGTCGTCAGGAGAGCCGTTCGGTTTGCAAACAGAAATGAGGAATATCGTGTCCACGTCCACAACCGCCTCGCAGCGCGCCGCGCGCTAATTGCTGAATCCGAGGGGGAAAAAAAACAAAACGACGCAGCCTTTTGATCCGGAGACGGAGCGGCCTCTTTTTCTATGGCGCCGTCGACGCCGTCTAATTCCCGTCTTGTGATTCATGCCTGCCCCATCGCAGCTTCTCCTTCTCCTGTAAATCCTCCCCGGCCCCTCTCTCCGCCGTCCTCCCCCCCGTCGACTGAGCCGATGAAAGCAGCAGATGGTTTGTACTCTGGCTGGTGTCGTCTCCTCAGCGAGTCCTCTGTCTGATCGTTTACACCTCCCCGCCGTCCAACGCCACTCGGCTGTGTGAGAGAGTTTTCCTCGCTACAGTGGACCGCCGCCGCCGCCGCCACGCCGCCACGCCGCCACGCCGCACGCCACATGTCAGGAATGAGCATTGTGCAGAATATGCCACATTTGAAGTTCCAATTAAAACGGATCTCCGAGTAATGAAGCAATTACAAGACGTTGTTAAAAAGTGTTGAATAGGTCCTGTTGACTGGAGTAAACCCAGTTTGAAAACACACACACGCACACACACACACACACACACACACACACACACACTCGTGCACAACAGTATAGCCCATGGGTGCTTTGTTCCAATTTGCTTGTCATCGAGGGACCGTGCCATTGCTGTGTGGTGGGCCCCGGAGATTTCGCTGTAATCAGCAACATAGAACTGTACATGGAAAGTTTATTAGTGTGGTGTGAAACCAACAGTGTTGGCAGTGGAGGGAAAAAAACTACTTTGTTTGAAAGTCATTAAGTTAACATTAACTTTGTGCTTGCTTATTTATTTTTCTTTGCTCTCGCTCTCTCTCTCGCTCTTTGCCTATTCTCCATCGTACTATTGTCATGCCGTTCCATCCTCTCTCTCTCTCTCTCTCTCTCTCTCCATACTCAGTACTTTTGGCATGCCGTTCCGTCCTCTCTCTCTCTCTCTCTCTCTCTCTCTCTCTCTCTCTCTCTCTCTCACTCTCTCTCTCTCTCTCTCTCTCTTTTCTCAGCACTATTGTCATGCCGTTCCGTCCTCTCTCTCTCTCTCTCTCTCTCTCTCTCTCTCTCTGCACTGCGTTTGTTCCTCACCGGCGGCGATGTCTGACCTGCCGACGTGCTGCAGGCCGCGGGACAGCCTGTCGTAGTATGTCTGCTCCCCGTTCCTCAGCAGCCAGCGTGTGAGCGCTGTCCTGCACTCCGCCTCCCTGGCTGGTAAACACACGCAACATATGGGTGTCAAGACAGACCACTATCTCCCCGCCGGAGAGCCCGCTCACACTCGGCGTGACGAGGGGGAGGAGCCGAGTGGCGCTTCCTCCGCCACTCTCACTAGAGCAGTCAGCACACTTCAAAAGAAGTGCAAGTGACAACATTTTGGTGCTGCGAGAAGAAGTGCCGGAAAGTATCTTTGGGGAGGGCTGCGTTGGCTCTTTTTCTCTGCATCACGTCATTTTCTGCTCTCGACCTTGCCCGAGTTCTTTTCCCGGGAATGCTGACTGCCTGCACTCCCAAATGAAGGACTTACTTCACAAACAATGCTTGTATAGAAAGAGTTTAGCTTGATGTATACACAAATGGAATTGAAAGGTTGTTAATGGAGAATATATCAGAAGATACGCATATCCAAAGCATAAAAGAGAGTAGAAAATACTTGTGGAAAGACAATAGAAGAAGAAGAAGACAATATGCTTTAGCTCTAGCTAAAGCATAACAATAATCTAGAAAGATATTTGTATTATTTGTACAGAATATTCCAGTACTTTGTCTTCCAGTCAGGCGTAAGTACCTGCTCAGGTTATGGTCGCTGGTCTGGTGAAGTTCGACATGCTACTTCTATGGAATCATACCATCACTAGAGAAGGCGTCATGTTTTTGTGTTCCCCGTCCGCCATTAAGATGCGTTCCATTACCGTCTGCGTCGGCGGCGTCCCTCCTGGCCCGGGGCTGGACGTCGTCCAGGCGGTTGTTCTCAGGAAGGAGGCGCTGCAGGTGCTGGAAGATGTCCTCCTCCGGGCTGGACAGCGCGGCGAGCAGGTCCCTGCACTCTGTGGACGTCAGCAGCTCCACCAGGCGGTCTATCTGATGGACCCCCAGGTCCTCGGCCACTGAAGCACCACAGCACACGCTTACGGGCTGATTATGGTCCCACGTTCACGCAACGCTACGACCACGCAGACGCTTCGACGCAGTCGTGAACCGTTGCGGTTCTGCGTCGGGTTTTAGTGAGTGGACCAATCGCAGCCCTTGCGGCTGCGTCGCCTCGACGGAAGGTTACAATTTTTGGGAGGCGCACGTCAGGCCCTCGCGGTGGACGCAAGGAGGGTCCGGAAGGACTTCAGGGGTCCGTAACCCCCTTGCGTTGCGTGAACGTGGGACCATAATCAGCCCCTGAGTAGGCGTACCTCCACAACGTGAGCCGTGGGTGACGGCTAAAGCACTCAACCAGCAAACTCAATAACAGGATGTCTTTCGCTACCTTACAAGGAATATCCTTTCTTTCTTCAAGGGTAAATCATTTTTTAGTGATCTTAAATTCCTTATTTCAAGCATTGCTATTGAAGCCAATATTGCCATCTTACCTGTTTCTTCTCCGTAGCATGGAATTAAAAGAAAGAGGAAGAACAGGAGCCTCTGGTCTTTCATGTTGTCTGAAGTAGCGCCCACTCAACGTTTACATTCAAACCCTCAAATGCTTGAGTTATCTTGACTGTAAACAACAGAACCTTTTTACTTCAATTTACCTTGATTCTAATTCTCCATAGCAACTCCATGATGTCACCCATTTAGCGTACATCTATACTAATGTGTATTCCTTATTTAAATCAAATAGCATTTTGGATAGGAAGAATAATTTGTTCTTTATATGAAAACATGAATTGGTTCTACCACATGCGTTTGTCCTACTTGATACACACACACACTTTGGTTTTGTAACCTGTTCTCCCACCTGAAATATCCGCTGGGCTTGTGTGTGTGTGTGTGTGTGTGTGTGTGTGTGTGTGTGTGAGAGAGGAGCAAATGCATGTTTTTTTGACGGGTGCCACAAGCACTGCCATCAGGCAGAAATCTGTTGCTTATCATTATTTTTTATTTCAAAAGGGTTTTCAGGGATTTGATTGGATTGAGCTAAAACAGGAACAGGAAGTTGTTGTGTTTTAAACCTCCAAAGGCCTCTTTCAGGGCTTATAGTTATTCTCATTGAACCTAAAAGTCTCGTGCAGATGTAAACACCCCAAAAATAGTAGGTAGTAAAAGCACAGAATTGACATGCGGTTAAGGGTATCATTTCCATTTTTAATGGTGTGCAATTCCCAGAATAACTACTAGTCAACAGCGAATGAAACAACATAAACTGGTGGAGATGTCTTTGTTTGTTTTTCGTTTAATATACTATCACTAGAGACAGTTGCACTGGGCTATAACTGCAATAATTCCCAGCACGGAAAACCATATTTAATGACTTTGCGGTTTAAATAAAAACGTGCCCCCTCCTGTGTGAGATAAGTCGATGGTTTCATTCAATTGTAGAGTCTGTATGCTTGAAATAAATGTTTCTCATGCTCACCAAGGGAAGAATGTCATTTCATAGGCTTAAGAGTAATGATTGGTCGGGGGCAGTATGATTGCTATGGAGAGTATTTGTGAATGTTGCAGTATAAATAGTAGTATAAATGTAGTATAAATTAGTATAAATGAACAACACCAGGCATTGATCAGGACATGTGTTTATTGAGGCAGTTTTTGTAGTACACAATCAGCCGGAACATCTCAAGGCTAACAATTCACACACACATTCTAATGATACATTTCATTAAAGTAAGCATACATGCAACACCTCCCATAAACCTTTATTGTTTAATGTGAAAATGGTTTGGCTATCCTGGGAGGTCATGCTGGTGCCATTATCTCAAGAAGACTTTCCTGGCTTGTCGGTCGGTTTTGGACGTACAACCCCATGCCTCCTACTCTTCACACCACTGAAATCTGGTTACCATGGATACAGACTCCGGTGGAATGAAGGATAGAACACATGATATATCCCGACTCCCGGCAGATTGGATCATTTCTGAAACACATGTGACACACAAAATGGAGCATAAAATTGGATCATAATCTACAATCCCAACATTGACTAAAGCGTTCGGTTTTCCATAAGTTGTCCCAACGTAACCGTCCGTTTGCACCAACTTTTATTTCGCCGGCCTTTCACACGTCTAAGCAGGTTTGTAGGACGGTGTGATTCATGCGTCCGCCTGCGAGGCAGAGGAGGGCGATGGGAACAAGGGAGAGGGAAGAGAACCCAGCCTCTCCCTGGGATCACATCGAGTCCTATAATCGGAGCGCTCTGCAAGCCCAGGCCTGCTCTGCTGCGTAGCTGCAGGGCCCCCGGCTGCCCTGGAACTCCCCACTCCGGTCCTGTGCCAGGGGACTGGAGGAACTCCTTCTGCAGTCTCCTGCCTCCCCCCACTCCCCCACCACCCCCCAACCCCCCCACCCCCACCCCCCAACCTCCCCCCCCCCCCCCCCCCCCACCCCCAGCGCGCCAAAACCAGGGCCAGTGGGACGCTCTTCCTGGTGAAACACTACACCAGTTCACCGCCAGCCAGACTCTGTCACCCCCGCACCCTCCCGCACGCGTCCCAACAGCTCACACTCACTTCCTTTTTTCACGTAACTAAAACAGAAAACAGGGTGCTGTTGATCGCTTCAATATGAATTTTGAAGCAGGCAGCCAGTGTTGAAAGGCAAAATAATCACATGCACCCACTAAATAATGTATTTATTCTTTGATTGCATTAGCAAAGAAATCAGGATAGAAATTTGACTACACTTACACACCTCAAATGTAAAGTGTCTCCTGATACTTTCTCACATTCTGTATTACAAGTTCATTGTCTTACCTTGATTACTTCCCTCATCTTTGTTCCCCAGTGAGTGTTCAAGAATAATACCCAAATAAACACCACGTTGAAAGCTCCTCGTGCAGCACTGCAGACACCACTAACAAAGCACTATCCGTCTTCTCTCTGACCTTTTTGGCTACCTGGCTCAGGTATTGGTATTTTAGAAGCCCCACCGACCAATCGGATGCGGGTGCTTGAGCAAGACCAACCCCCTTTGGGTAATAAAGAGCGGCCACGCCCTGCAATCTTGTTTTATTGCAATACTCTGGAAAAAGGAAGTTAAGGTCCTGTTCTTAAAAAAAATGACAACATACTTAATTTAAGAAGTGACGTAAATGAATAATCTGTTGAATCTGAGGTAATTAAGGAGTCTTATTTAATCTGCCAGAAAACAAAGTTATATGTTACATATGTTGTATAAATGTATCAATGCACCCTAATGTTCATTTCATGTATTATATGTGTTTATCACTTTATCTGAAAGGCCATCCCTTTCTTCCTTTTCTAAAGCATCTGTGTTGCAATTCAGGACTCATACCAAACCAATCTCAAGTCAATTCTCCTAACAGTATTTGAGAGATAATTGCCTACAATTGGAATAGGAATAGAAATTGCTCTATGTAATTAGTACAGCGGCTTAATGTTCTACCTCTGAGCATCGTTTTATCCCCAGAAAATACAACTCTGCATGGAAATAATAAATTATCATAATAATTCAACCATCCCGCTAACTGCATCTGCCTTTAGGCTATGTTTTTCAGGGGGTTTTGGACACAATTGTCTTCTCCAAACAATATTCCTGGCTCCAAAAGGCATTCTGCTTTTGGGAGATTCTAGTAAGAACATTTCAAGCCCCAACTCACCCCCCCTCTCCTTTTTTGTTTTTGGGGGAAATGCGGCGACACCCAACATCTCAGGACTCTGAAAGGACTCGGGCCGAGCTGAAAACATTCCTGCCTCACAGTCGTACAATAGATGGCCGGGGGAAGGAGGGGGGGGGGGGGGGGGAGCACCACCCGAGCACATTCTTAAGGTGTAGCGCCACACTCCAGTCTGACCAGCGATGTTTCTCTTGAGGGTATACATTCATTCATGGCCCGATGTTCTTTGTGTATCGTTCTATTGACAAGGACAGCGATGTCGAAGAACCAGTGTTTTGTTTTATCTGTCGACGTGTTTCTCCAGAATGTTTGTTCTGAGCCAGGTCACTCTGGACAACAGCATCTTGACAGCTGGAAAGCGAGGATATAAAAGTAGAAAACGATGGCGGCACAAGAACAACATGTCCACAGCGAAAGAGCATGGAGGCACAGAGGCCAAGTCCACTGAAATCGATTGACTTTATTTTATTTGACATGATGTTACACTCCATAACCGTAATATTCCAGTGTGTAGAATGATTGAATGACAAACACAACAGAGGTCTACTGCAATGGGGACCAATAAACTGAAATGCATGTTTTTAAGCAAATGTTTTCTCAAATCATTATCCATGCAAGAGGTGTCTGAGTTTGTTGCTGCTTATCTGTTGCCCAATCTCTGTAAGTCTTAATGAGCGTGTATCTTGGAGCTCAAGGGCGTGTTTCAGGCTGCTGAATGAGACGTTATAAGTGTTATGCTTCCAATGCATAGACCTCTCATAATGCTCTCCCTTTTGTTGCATTGTAGCACTGAAATAACATCACCAATAGCTTTGTAAATGTTTTATTCATACCCTCGTTGTTTATGGGATTGAAGGGATTCACTTGGTAATATCAGCACTGTCATGTTGTTGCTGCTCCCATCACTTCTGTTCAAGATTATTTAAAAAGTGCTGAAAAAAGTACAAAATCCATCCAGCCGCAGCTTAATCAACCCAGAGGCTTATTCTCACTGAATCTATTTGTTATGCTCAGAAAAAAAGTCACGAAAATTAAACATGAAACCAAAAGTGATGTGTGTACTCCAAAAGTTACAGAGTGGATAAGTTGAACTTCTGAATGTCTCATTAGAATAAGCACGCTTCTGGTGTGCACTTGACAACCTTACTAATACATGTAGTCGTGTACTTATATATATTTATATATAAAGGTGAAAGGAAGGCATTGCCATAGTGCGCGTGAGGAGGTGTTGGATGTCGTGCTGTGTGGAGGCAGCGGCCGCGCTGGGACACGTCATGCTGTGGAATGTGTGCTTCCCCCAGGCAGAGCGCATCCTCTCACACGCCGCTCAGCCCTCCTGGCCAGGAGGGCACCGACTAGTGCAGGACCCGTGCAGAGGAGAGGGTCTTCAGGGTCCTCAGTGCACTCCGGTTGAGGGTGAAGCGGCGCGCCCCTGGCTTTGACGAACTTCACATTTTTATCTCATTTTATTTGACCTTTATTTATTCAGGGAAGGCTCTGTTTTTCAACGACGTCCCTGATTACAACACACAATAAAAACAGAAATACAAAGGTTCATTAGATATAAACAGTAGGTCATACAACCAGAACTACATTAGAATACATATAAATAATACAATGGGGCAATAATACATAAAGCAACATAATGTTTCCAAGTGTTTTCTCAGCACGACTCATTAGTGAATACTAAACAGACTACAGTAGCTCTGTGCCGGGAGTTTAGTTTTACGCACACGTTGTTGGCTTTAGCAGAGGGTTCGCTCCAAATGGACTTGAAGTTAATTCAGTTACAGATCATTTAGGAGCAGGTATAGTTCTACATAACTCGCTAAATTGATTCCTACAGGCAGGCTGCTGTATGAAAAATACATATTCAGCGTAATCCAAACATCCAAACAAACATGTTGTATTTCTGTACCTATACACACAGGAATTGCTTTACCTCTTGGCCCTAGTTCCCTCTGTATGGACCTTTGTTTTTGTAATGGATAAACAACACAAAATGTGTTTTAACCGCACTAAGTCTGTAAAATGTTGGGTATTTTAAAGTATTCAGGAGGATATATTTATTCTCCTGGGTGTGGACTTCAGTTTGCATACTGCCCCCCCGCCTCCCCTCTCTCACTCCCCCTTCTTGCTCTGATTCTCTGGGTAATCTCTTGTTTCATTGGCTGACTCTGTTCAGACTTGCCTGAGCAGGAATGCACCTACAACCTAATGCACTTTTGTGTTCATGCAAATGCACTCTGAAGAACGGCAGCGTTATGCAGCGTACATATTTCATTCTCCATTTGGATTCTGAATGTGGATCCCAGAAGAGGTTCTCAGAATGCCAATGACCTCTCCCAGAACACGAGGACACTCTTGTGGCCTGACAGCGGTACAGAGCGACAGAGCCTCATGATGATGGTTTGATGTGGTTATGATTAAGTTTGATAATATAAAAGAGATTCTATTTGTTTTGGTAAAGCTTAGGAATTTCAATGTATTGAGTGTATAATAGCCTGAACAGAGGAATCCAGATGATCCAGTGCTTAGTGTGTGAACATGACGTACCTTTTACCTTCCTAGGGAAGCCCTTCAAAGCCGCAGAGTGGTGAGGGAGGGGGTGGAAAGCTGCATAAAAAAAACCCAATGACTTATCAGTCAAGTTTAGTTAACTTCCTTTATTTGGATGGATTTCAGATTTCACATTGTCTTGCAATATGCCAAAACAACACCACAGCTAAATGCACAAACTGATTGAGATAACTTTTGCTGTGGATTGCATCGCTATTGCATCCAACAGCCATCTGTTGGCCTTCCCTGAGTGGCAGCCTATGCTTCCAGCCGGCGCACTGAGAAACGTGTGTAAAAATAGATAACAAATGAGGTGTTACATATACAGCATGTCAAACATTGGTCCCCCCCCCAGAATGAACGCGGTGGGGCTGGGGGTCCTCCGGTTGAGTCTCGCACTCGTGGTGGTGACAGGGGGGTCCGTCAGTACCCTGTGTTTATCTCAGGCTCTGGTTGACGTAATGGAATGTTTTGTAATAACAGAGGGGAGATGAGAGATGACACGCCAGCAGGTTTAATGGAAACCTTTTCTGCTGCCCACTGCGTTCCGCCCTATCCCCATATTAGCGGACGTATTAGGACTAGGATGTGTGAGGTTTGTGGGCTTGTGTGTGTGTGTGTGTGTGTGTGTGTGTGTGTGTGTGTGTGTGTGTGTGTGTGTGTGTGTGTGTGTGTGTGTGTGCGCATGTATCTCTTCTGCAAAGTGAGTGAATCCGGGTGAAAAACGAAACCACTCTTGCCGTGCTGCACGACATGCCATTAAACACTTTGTATTTGTGTTTGTTACTTTGTCCAAAACAGGTGTGGTTGCTCTCGTTAGGATTGTAACAGTTGGTAAAATGGTGGCTGGTGTGCCATCCACCAGGGCTGCGGTTTGAAGTCAACCTCATCCCCCGTGAGCTGGATGAGTCTGGGCTTGCCGTCGGGCTGCACAGCGCCTCTGTCACCACGTCTATAGAGCTGACAGCATTCCAGCTGGCTGGCTTGAGAGGTGCTGATTAGCCTGAGTTTGCTCTACATGTGTGTGTAAAGTCTGTTTGCGGGTGAAGGGTGGGGTGGATGTGTGTGTGTGTGTGTGTGTGTGTGTGTGTGTGTGTTTGTGTGTGTGTGTGTGTGTGTGTGTGTGTGTGTGTGTGTGTGTGTGTGTGTGTGTGTGTGTGTGTGCATGTGTGTGCGTGTGTTTGTTTGTTGTGTGTGTGTGTGTGTGTGTGTGTGTGTGTGTTTGTGTGTGTGTGTGTGTGTGTGTGCATGTGTGTGTGTGTGTTTGTTTGTTGTGTGTGTGTGTGTGTGTGTGTGTGTGTGTGTGTGTGTGTGTGTGTGTGTGTGTGTGTGTGTGTGTGTGTGTGGTGTCGGTGGAATGGGGGTAGCATAGGTCAACAGTGGTTCTGCCCATCGATCTGTCTCATCCAGGTGGTCAGTTCGCTGGACGCCATCGGTTTCTGTGGACCAATCACAACACTGGCCTTCATTCCACTTTGTCTGACAAAAATAAAACAACTTCTATGGGCTTCAGGGTGAGTTGAGTGATGTGCATTTGATTGTACAAGCCTGCGGTTATTGTGTGCTTGTGTTAAGCTCTATACGTGTGTGTGTGTGTGTGTGTGTGTGTGTGTGCGTGTGTGTGTTTTGTTGTGTTGTGTGTCATTTGGTGTGTTGTGTCTGTGCATATCTTTCAACATGTGGTCCACCAGTACAGAGAGCATCTGTGCAGGTAAAACTCTGCTAGTTGATATTGATTCTGTTGGCGTAGTAACATAATGTGATTGGAATAGCTTTTCTGCTTGTTCATTCCTCTGCACTTTAAAAACACATTATCTTCCAGGTATGCACAACAGAAGCAGCACAATATACTTCCAAAGTATCGTTATTAGATAGTGAAGGCAATCCGTCTCTGTCCCTGGCCAGCATTATGTTTATTATTTTGTTGGGTTTGATTTAATGTAATTTTCAATTAAAAGTCAGCTGTCAGCTGTAATATAAATGGTAATGGTTTTGTCATTGTAATACAGTAATACACATGGGAAAGCATATTGTATATTCCGTATTATGTAAGTTAATTATATGTATAGATACAGGTTATGAAGCACTTGATTTATTTTATATCCAGATAAACCCAATCTTCTTTTCATATTCAGAAAACTAAACCCATCGCCTGTCTGGTTATCAGGATGCAAAATATTGAAATGCACTCTTAATTAAAACACAACCTCTTTCCTCGAGATGTGTAGGAGGTGTTATTACATAAACAACAAGAAATCCTTGGCGGCAGATTCTTCTTCTAATTGGGAGAGTGGCAGTGGTGTTCGGAGGCTAATGGGAACAGTAATACCAGACCACTCTCTGACGCTGAGTCTTCCCACAGTCCAGGGCATCTGAACCTCCCACGTACACGCACAGCGCTAGGTGGCTTGCATAATGGGACTAATTACACAGGAGGATGTGACGCACAGATTGCTTGTTCAAAATGTGTCATTCATGGAGAGAAGAAAGGTGGTTTGAAGGCTGTGCATCGGGGAAGAAGAGGTTCACAAGAGAGAGAGCAATTTGGACAATCATTAAGCAACACCAGTGGCATAAGGCGAAATCTATTGACGACAAACATTGATTAATGTTAGATGGTTGTGTGTTAAATGTGGTCTAGTTCAATAAACTAAACTATGATGAACTATAATGATCCCTTATAAAACGGGTGGCTTAAATCAAGCGATCTGATTGGTTCCCAACTGTTGTATATAGAGCGTATACACACAGCTATGACGCCCGTTCAGTTTACAGAGTTCAGTATCACTCCACGCCTAACTTGAACTGTTGTTTATATATATATAAAAGCAATAGCATTGTTCACTGAAGCCTAAAAATATGTTGATTGCTGGAGGGGGTGGAAATGTTGTAAAGCAATAGGCACATGGTGAGTGACCTGCTCGATAGTAGGCTAAATTGCCGGAGAACCAAGCTACTGTCTCTAGCCTTCTCTCTGAAGGACGCTACAGTGTGTTGCATAGCAACCGCCGTACACTTTGCAGGCAGCCAGGAGGGACTACTTTTTTGTATTCGTTAAAAAAAATGCTTTTCCGACTTTCTCGCTTTTTCAAAATTGAGGGTGTCTATGACTTTCGCCATACTTATGTAATGTTCAACTTTAAAACCCTGTTTAAGACAACGAGAAGTGATTCGTAAGACTTTCAGCATTCTTCTGCTTTAGCTGTCCGGGCATTTTACCACTAACAGCAATTCAATCATCGGTTTCACACTATAAAAATTAGGGCTGTTTGAAAATCGAAATGACGACTCTTGCAAATATATCATATATAATTTCTACAAAGGTTATTTTTTATTTCTATTGCATTAAAGAGATTGATGCCCAGCCCACGGGCAATTTATCTACCTCTCTATTTGTAGAAGTTGTCACCAAATTGACATTTCGTTATCTGGCAATATTTATAAATATATATATAAAATATTTATTTTTCATATTTTGCCTGTTACTTATCAAGATGAAACAGGAGGAGAAAAAATTAGTTTGTTCTTTTTTTTCTCGACATTTGGGTTCCAGCCCATAGCGTCCATTTATTGAGTACCAAAGGTTGGAAATTGTAGTCTGGGAAAACAAATTATATATCGAGATCCAACGCAGATTCCCCTTTTTATAAAAGCAATAGATCACTTCAGTCAGTGAAATGTTCTCCGCTGCGCGTCGGGACGGACAACGCCCCTTAACTGTGGTATAATGAGCACATACCACAGCCTGTCGTGATCTATTGCTTAATTATACTATTATATAATATTCTGGACACCTTTATAAGTAATGGTTACTGGTGGACATCAGGAATGGAGTGTATGACTGTACTATGTCTTTCAATTTGGACCACATAGACACAAACATTTATATGATATTAACCTCGATACTATATTTTATCAAAAGTTTGACCTGCTAGATACATTTTTAACGTTAAACCCCTATCTTAAGAGGTAAGCTGTTAAAAAGGATACAACTTTGATAATGAAACAAAGCATAAAGCTATTGAGTGGATTAGGACTGTTCAACTTTAAAACCCTGTTTAAGACAACGAGGAGTGATTCGTAAGCCTTTCAGCATTCTTCTGCTTTAGCTGTCCGGGCATTTTACCACTAACAGCGATTCAATCATCGGTTTCACACTATAAAAATTATATTAGATCAGCTGTAGGGCTGATCTAAATGACGACTCTTGCAAATATATCATAGATAATTTCTACAAAGGTTATTTTTTATTTCCATTGCATTAAAGAGGTTGATGCCCAGCCCACGGGCAATTTATCTACCTCTCTATTTGTAGAAGTTGTCACCAAATTGACATTTCGTTATCTGGCAATATTTATAAATATATATATATATATATAAAATATTTATTTTTCATATTTTGCCTGTTACTTATCAAGATGAAACAGGAGGAGAAAAAATTAGTTTGTACTTTTTTTTCTCGACATTTGGGTTCCAGCCCGTGGCGTCCATTTATTGAGTACCAAAGGTTGGAAATTGTAGTCTGGGAAAACAAATTATATATCGAGATCCAACGCCGATTCCCCTTTATGAGGTGAGCTGTTTACCGGGAGAGAGAGAGAGGGCAACAATAAGAGCAGATGTATTGTGTCTCAAGTCTATTTATATCACACACATACGCAGAGCTGCAATATTCCCCACTTCACGTGTGAATCAAAAAAGTGTCCTGGGTTCAGGGTTTTGATTGAAGGAGCTATCTTGATCTAATGCGATAAATATGCATCCCTTGGCCTTTTCAATTCAATTGCAGCCAGAAATGAGTCTGGTGCTCTATAGATTTATGACATTTTGGAGTTCTCTTGTGTGTGTCTCAGGCTTACGATGGTGCTGGTGGTGGTGGTGATGGGGATGGTGGAGAGGGTGTGTATGTGTGTGTGTGTGTGTGTGTGTGTGTGTGTGTGTGTGTGTGTGTGTGTGTGTGCGTGTGTGTGTGTGTGCGTTGTGGGGGGTGATTTGTACTCATGCATGCCCTGAGGCGAGCTAAAGCCCATCTGTACGTTAAGAGATGATCTTGGAGGTTAACTCATTTGGCCTAAATGATCAACAACCAAAACCGTGTTAACCAGACAGACGCGGCGTGTGTGTGTGTGTGTGTGTGTGTGTGTGGTTTGTGTTCCTTGGGGTTCTTCACTCTGCAGGCCTCCTTCTAGTTCTCGGTCCTCCAGAAGCTGGGTGGAATGTGGACAGGAGTCAACACGTCCCGGTGCTCTCTTCCTGTCTGCGTTCCTCCCTTACCCTTTACCCCTGCATGTGCGTGTGTAAACTAGCTCAGCCCTTTAGTGCCCTGGTCCACCTAGCCTCCACACACACACACACACACACCAAACAAAGCCCATCTAAGCACACGTGTTGATAGTACATTGTAATGGAAAAGAGCAACAACATCACCTACACCCCTGGGGGTGGGGGGTGGCAGTGGGATGAGGACAGATGTGAGGTTATCCCTCCAGAGAACCGGTTTTTAAAACCAATGAAAGGAGTAGCAGGAAAGGGATTCAAAGATTCAAGAGTTTGCCATTAACTTAGACTTAGACTTAGACTTAGTACAGGCATATTGCCATATCGTCCACAACACAGACATTGAACCATGAACATCTACAGCACTATTTAACACATAACATACACACATCAATAAATGAAGAGCAGTAAAATGGAGTATAATGCACTTCCCTAGAAGGCCTCATGTCACACATAAATGAAAGTACTGCACAGTACTACAAATATTCACCGAATACCTCCACCGATTGAAGGCATGTGATGAGCAGCTTCACGCAGACGGAGAAACACCAGAGGCTGCTTTCATCTCCTCGCCCCCCCGCCCCCATCACCTCTTCACACATTGTAGTGAGACTCTACTGAGGTTACTACAGGAATGTGTGTGTGTGTGTGTGTGTGTGTGTGTGTGGGAGGGGTGGGGGGGGCGTTGTGTGTGTTTTATGCTCCTTGATACTGAAGCAGGGAAACATGAGCCAGCGTTCTTTGTTCAGCTCCTCGTTCCCTCTGATCAACCAGGGTTAAGTCAGCAGCTGAAATTTGATTCTGAGGAGAGATTTTGTTTGAGAGACGAACATTGAGACGCGACGGCTCCCCAGAGCTGGGATAATGGTTCGGTAAAACGTCAGTTCTTCATGTGCTTCAACCTTCAGAATCCACCAGACAGCACCGATTACAACGCTAAACCCGGGCTTGTCTTGGGGACACCCTACCCTGATCTCTGAATGAGGGATTATGCTGAGGAATCTCTTCTTTAATAAGAACAAACACACTGTAACGCATCTAGTAAGAGCGGTTCCCTTTACCCGTCGAATAATGAAACCCGGAGTGGGACACAGTAGAGACAATAGCATGTGAGTGACCTCCAGCAGGATTAGGGAGTCGGTCAGCGAGGGAGTTTTTATAGCGGTGGTGAATCTGCCAGTGGAGCGCCATCTATTGACAGAAGCAGGAAATGAGGATACGGGGGCAGATCGTTGAGTGCCACCAGAGGCCACTGTGTCTTCATGTTACCAGCGGCGACTGGCTGCCAGCTAAAGCCTGGGTATTCCTCCCAACGCACGCACAGGAGAGGAGCCATTCCCACCGTCGTTTGGTAGCTCAGAGGCGCCCCAGGTTTAGAGGGAAAGCATTGTCTCGGCTTTGTTAATTGCGATCTTATGTTATGTCATTATTTAAGGTTAATTAGTAGTTCTGTGGAGGGAAAATGTGTTAGCTCACTCTCAAGTTATTACGTCGTGTATAATGAGATGCCCATTGGGCCGATGAATATCATGTATTTTTGTCTTTGCTTCTTTCAAAAGTGTGACTGATTAATTCCAAATGTAATGTCTGTGTGTTCTAGTGATTCAATATTGCACACTGTAGCCTTGCCATTGTAATTAATGGTGCCATTTTCCCATATTAATGTATATGGATATTCTGCATATATATATATATATATATATGTGTGTGGGTATGTAGGTAGGTTGATATGTATACATGTATGTAAATGTATATATGCAAGCTATATACATACACATATATATATATGTACGCACACACAAATGCATGTGTACACACATGCATGTGTGTAATAGCCTATGATCCTGGTGAATTTAATTTGATACGCAAGAAGAAAGTAGAAAGAAACAAACGATATATACAATCATAACGCGTGTGTGTGGAAAATGTAATACATATAAACCAAGATAATCTGCCCCAGTTAATAACCCTGGGCAGTCACCCACCCGTCATGTAATGTGATTCTATTCTCTGGTTTAAACCCTGCCACCATATGCAGCCCTCCTCTCCAGAATCTGCCTGGCAATTAGCCGCTTGCTGGGTGTGAGGCGCAGAGTGTGAACACAATTTGAGGCACCGGTGTGGTTTCACACTGGTGTGGTTTCACACTGGTGTGTCCATCGCCACGCAGAGAGCTGCCTCTCCCTCCTCCTCTCTATTAGCAAACCATGGATGAGCTATCTCTCCATCTACTGGGGGACCAGGACCCACCTACGACCTGCTTTAGGTTTGGTCGCTGGTTAAAATAATGTCCAGTGGGAATGGATTTGAATGTGATTAAAATCCGTCCTTTTCATTTATTTTTCAACCTGTTTCCTGATTTATAATGATCTTTATCTTGTGTGTGTAATGTGCATTCCAGCTTTGAATTCTTGACTCAAGGCAATATTTACTCACACAATGCATCATACGTTCACACTGTATTCCTCCAGCCATACGTCTATTTCTGTCTCGTTCTGAACAAGAACTTCCATCATCCGGTCATATATTATTGTGCAAAATCCTTATTTTATGACTTGTTACAGAGCTGTGGCGGAAGGAAAAATGGCATCTTGTTTTGACAACTTTCTGAGTAACAAATGCTCCGTGTGCTCACTCACTCTTCTCAGTGTGAGGCTATGAAGTTGTGAGCACCTATTTTCCTCGGCTGAGGGAGAAACATAAAAAACGAATGATGGCAATAATATTTCTGAGACCGAGTTGACGTTATTGCACTTTTATGTGTCGGGGGAAATCATTGTGTCCTGGGCTGCAGCAAATGATTATTGAGAGCTAATAGGGTGCGAGGTTTAATATAAAGGAAAGAACAGACAAAATCACTCATAGCTCCCCAGGGAATAAATTAAGGCTTGGGAGAGGGGCAGAGAGAGAGCGAGCGAGAGAGAGAGAGGGGGAGAGAGAGTGAATCTTTATTACCGCTCTCTCTCTCTCTCTCTCAGAGAGCCCAGTAGCTGGACTCTCCCCCTCTTGGACCCCTCATCTGTCCTCGCCAGGATAAGTCGTTATCGCTGGTATGTACCAGTGACACCACTACAGCGGGCGCATGCCGTTTCCATCTCCTCCGTCTTCCTCTTTCTCGGTCCGAGAGAGAAGAAGATGGAAGGAGAAAAGGGCAGAGGCGCTCCGGAACCCTGGAGACCGCGACGCTTCACCGCTGATTTGCAGAGTCGTATGTTTGACTTTTAACGAGTGCTGCTCCCTCTCTTCCATTATCCTGCTCATCCTCCTGGAGTGGATGAAGGCAAACAAGGATGTATTTGCTGTCTTCAAACTCTTCATGCATAATTTACTCCCCCAACTCATCGGGGCATGTGCAGCCTATAGTGGCCTGTGGTGTGTGTGTGTGTGTGTGTGTGTGTGTGTGTGTGTGTGTGTGTCATGGGCTGCTCCATACCTTCCCCTTGGCTCCCCTGGTAGGCCCGGGCTGATTTCCTGCTCGTTGACCTTGCGCGGGCCAGACTGGTGCTCCTGAGATGAGCAGGGAAGCGGTGTATTCTCAGGAGACCTGCCTGCACATGTGTGTGTGTGAGGGAGAGTGTGTGCGTGTGTGTGTGTGTGTGTGCGTGTGTGTGTGTGTGTGTGTGTGTGTGAGGGCACATGTGTATGAGTAAGTGTGTGTATGGGTGTTTGTGGGAATTTGTGTGAGCGAGAGGGTGTGTTTGTTTGTGTGAGAGGTAGAGTTTGTGTCTGTGTGTGCATGTGTGTGTGTGCACGCATGCGTGTGTGTGCACGCGTGCGTGTGTGTGTGTGCGTGTGTGTGTGTGTGCGTCAACAGGCTTAAGAGGGAAGTTATTCTCTTCCACCCTTCATGAAGGACACCTGGATGGTATTCGGAAGCGGCAGAACCAATCCTCTGCCATAGTGTCTCTAATCGAACTACCTAAATGTATCAGCATCTTGAACATGTTCTGAATATATACAACCCTTGGCTGGGATGTCATATACATATACACATTTTTTGCCTCAATGTATGAGTTAGGTATGCAATGGGAGCATTAAATCAAAATAGCTTGTTTCCAAGAGCTGTTTTTCCGAAATCCCTGGTGGTCTAACACTTAGAGAACAGAAAGTGAGCTGTGACACGTGTTCACACTACTGTCTATCACCATCTGCAGCCTGTGCAGTAAGCAGTCACAGAGTTAGTCAATGGCCAACAATGGCCAGCAAATTAATTATGCCAATGCGCTTATTTTTTACAACCAATTACCCCTCCCCCCGTTCACACACAATGAAATGAGCAGTCGGCTTATGGCCTCTGACGGCCCAGATGTTGAAGGTCTACAGCAAACTGCTGAAGGTCTAAGTAGCGGCAGAGCTGTGGAGCAATTAAGTTGGAAGGTCAGGTGGAATTGATTCGTTTCCGTGCCGTCCGTCTCATAGCGCTCACAGGACCAGCACCCTCCCAATATGGGCATAGTTTGAATATCGATGGCCTTAAAGTTTTTTGTGGTGAAGGCATTTCGGTTTTTTCCGTATATATTTTTTGTCTTTTTTAAGATTTATTTGAGCATTTTTTATGCTTTATGATAGAGTGAGATTGACAGGAAGGTTTGGGAGATAGAGGGGAGGACATGCAGCAAAGGACCACGGGCAGGAATCAAACCTTAAGGGTACGTGCTCTACCCGGTGAGCCACCGGGGCTCCTCTCTTTAAGTCCTCTGTCCTCTGTCCTGCGGCTCTCAACGATCGCGCCGACGGCGTCTTAAACGGGTTGTTTCTTTTATGCTCTGTGGAAAAAAATCCATTGTCAAACTAATTTGTCTGTCTTCAGTATTTTGAATGAATCCATCCCCTCCAGCCCTAAACACACAGTAGAAGGTAATCTTCATGGACTTCCTGTTGACAAAACAATTTTTGCGAAGCGCAAACATGGATCTGACAATATATTCTCTGATTCAGACGCCCACACAACATGCCAAAGCAAGCTGTAATTACAGAAGACGTTCCTTAGCCCTGTTTTTTAGGGAGGAGCTCCACAAAGTGAACAATGGAGATGGGTGTCTACAGATTTATAACCCACGCCATACCCCCATATGTCTTGATTATTAGACTGTGGTTTATTACCGGAGTATGTTTGTGTATGCTTCAAGAAGATACATCATGTGTTTCCCCGTTAATGATGCATAAGTTTTTAAGTCAGGGAGAAATTAAAGCTTGATTTGTGTGTGTGTGTGTGTGTGTGTGTGTTTGCACACACACGTGAATTTCATATCTCTGTGCGTGCATGCGTGCAAGTGTGCTTTCAGATACACAGGAGAAAGGGTGGTATATTCTACATGTATTCACTTTGTGTTTCACTTTGTATTGCACAAGAGCTTGCCCTGCCACAACCGCCTGTTAGTCATTACCGTCTGTCTTGAGAGCCAAGGACCAGAATGCACCACCACCTCTCCGCATGACTCCCGAGAAGCCCCACTGCTGCATTCTCCCTCCACCTTGCTTGGCTACGTCAGCACAGTACGGAGAAGTAGGGGAGCAGAAGAAAAAACACAAATTGCAATCATGATGCAGGTAGGAGCCGCCCAGAATAGCAATGCTATTGTAATGACTTTCAGGGAATGTCTTCATAAATGTCTGCTCCCTGGGGACTCAGGGAGGAGATGCAGGGGCCTCACTGCAAATAGGGCGTTGTTGTATTTTTTATTTTTTTGGTTTAAACCGTCTGGACCCGCATGAATAAATGCATGTCCGGTTGTGTGTGCTGTAGACTGCTCTGTTTGCTAATCACATATGCAGCTGCTTTAGTAGCCCGTCCCAAGAGATGAAAGTTTGTAAACATGAATACTAATTAAAAGTAGGTTGACGGACAGGTAATCTGCATGTGTGTGGGTACCGCGCAGGCCTACTTATGCGGCGTGATATGCATCCTTCCCGGGAGACGGTGGGTCGTGGGTACGGGTGGACTTCCAGGCGGCAGGGCGCTGGATTTGCATTCTGTGAGCAGACGAGACGTAGGTAGCGTTTGATCTGTTATGGGCGCTCGCAGAATGGATGTGGTTTGTAATTGGCTCTAACGGAGATTAGGCCGGGTATTAAGAGGTGAATGGATGGTAATAGGGTTCACGGGCCACTGAGAAGCCAAGATTTCTTAGTTGGAGAACGCCTTTTGAGTAAGAGTGCAGCAGGTGCACACCAGTCTTCAGGATGCCTGTGCTCACCATCCACACCGTGAGACACACAATGGGCTTCAGGAAACACTTTAATGAATATCAGCAGGACATAACGCAACAGGCCAGTGATCCACTGTGTACCATTGAGCCTACAGATATTGTCACCTGTGCACCTGTTTTGCCACTGCAGTGTAAAATCATGTTGACTGTAGCTGAGGCATTGAAGGGAATTTAAAAAACGTATTGATGTGATTCATAGATTTGATCTAGGGCTCACTTCTGCCCAGGGTTCCTCAAACATCAACATAATATGCAAGGGTGTGATTCCTAATTAAGATCTCCATCTCAGCGCCGTTATTCTGGCTGTCATTATTATGGCAGTGGTCAGACGGAGGTGTGTGATCTTCAGATGACATTGGAGGGAGGCCAGTGTTTGGCTTTTTCATCAGCCTACATCTTCCCCGGGCCCTAACAAGCATCTGACAGCCAACAACAACCCCCCTCTCTGCTGCCTAGCAGTGCTTTTATAGATAGTCTTAAGACTTTAATCCGGATCTATAGTGACAGCCTCCTCAGTCAATAGGGTAAAGAGAAGCGTGCGCGGTGGATGTGTGCTCTTGTCCGACGGCAGGTTCCAGAGGACATGCTCCCCATCCTAAGTTGGGGCTCACCTTTAAACAGAGGTGATCCAAGGAGCTGGGTGTATGTGTTGTGCATGGGTTGTGTTTGGTGCTTAGCGGTTAGTGGGAGACATGCGTTCATTCTTCTTTTTATAGATAGATTTTATAGAATATAATGCCTTGGAATACCTTTTGGGAGACACTGTCTACTCCAATAAAGCATAATATTGGTGGAAAATGTAGCAAAAAAGAAATATCAGTGCTTCTATCTTCTAATTCTGTTTCATAATCGTGTTGTGATGTGTTGCTGTGAGCAACATAAACTGTGGAGAAGTTAGACCATTAGCGTTATAGGAATGGTCTAACTTCAACCAATTGTAAAAGCCAGTCCCAATTAGGTTGAAGTAACCAAATTGTCGGTGCTAACCAGTCCCTGTGTTTATCTTTTCACTTGCTAGCTTCGCCTCACAGTTTTATTTCGTTTCCTCAGACCGGAGGTTCCACAGGCTCAATATCTGCTATGTCCTAACTGCACAGATCCATGTAGAGTCACATTTCCTAGCGTTGAAGCTGGAGGATTCTCTGGTTGTAGCAATGTAGTGCCCTGCAGGTCCCAATCTGTCTTTGTTAGGCCCTGCTGCGCAGCCTTATCGCACCTGCCTGAGCCAAGACTGATCACCGGCTTCCCCAGCAGCCGGCGCACCAGCTAATATAACATTTCACATGCACTTTGTAATTGTCGTAGGAGGAGCTCTAACTGGATTTCAACGCTTGCGGTCACAATCACCCGCTATTGTGTGGAGAGATTTGGATTTTTTTTACTTCCTTTTACTGCATACTGAGTCACGTGAGCGCCAGACTAGTGGGCTCAGAACCTTGACCCATACACCCCATGGAAACAGAATGGGTTTCTATTCATGGGTTCAATAATCCATGGATTTTCTAACTCAATTTTTATTTTCTACCAAATTTGCCATTTGTATGGTTGTTGAAGTAAGTAGTAGTAAGTATTAATTCTTGATGAGGAATTTGGTTGTTGTGGCAGTGAGCAAAGGACAGTGTAGGACAGATTAATAATAGTAATGATAATAATAATAATAATAATAATAATTATTATAATAATAATAATAATATAATTATTTTTTTCATTTTACACAAAGACACTTCATCACTTTATGTAAGAAAAAATATACAGAAAATAGATCTATGACATTTTTGTCAACACTAGCTAATTAGATATTGTGTATGAGCCACAAATGAGCTTCTAACTGCCGCTGTTTCCATGAAGCCGCGCTACATCGGCTAGTTGTTAGCGTTATCAGGATGTCAATAGCCATTATTGCTTGTCTTGTCTTGATTAGCCCTCAAGCAGTAAAATCAATTATGCATAATCCTGGCGGTCAAAAGATCATAGTGTATAATGACTCACAATGAATCGTTCTGTTTAATGTCATCTCAAGCCGCTGTGTGTAACATTAATTATCTCTCTCTGTTCATGACCAAACATCATCATTCACCTTCAGAGCCTATAGCTAAGGATGACAATGAACATAAATTATGCTTGCTTATTAAACGACTGCACATCTCCCATTATAAGGTTGTCAGTAATACAATGATAATGACAATGATATACTGTTAATAGATCTGCTTTTGTGCATTGACAACCTACAGTATTTATGTTGAATCAAATAATTAATTATATGTTAACAGTAAGTCAACTTTGAACAATACAAAAAACGCTTTCAAATCTATCTGCGGAACCGGTTTAATCCATTTAAAGGGTAGGATGTAGAAAATGTCCTCAACCAACAACAGCTTCAAACACAAGAACAAATAGAAACTTTCAAGTAAATAAAATGCATCAACTTTTGAAGTTGAAATGGCTTGTTATGGCCCTCAGCTCAACACAACAAAAGGACATCAAACACATACTGGGGTTTAGCATAATGTATTTATTAAACATAAGCATAGACCTCAGAATATACAATAAGGGTGTACGTTTGTAAGTGTACTACTAACATGTGTGTGTTGTGTGGAAGAGTTAGTGTGCCGTCGGGAGGTTGTAAAATGCTAAAGACAAAAAGAACAAAACACAAAAAGCCGTTACTAGTCAGCTGGAGGGAGAGAGCAAAAGAGCTGCTGTGGCAAACACATCCAGCATACCGGCATACTGAATGTGAGGCCAGAGTCGCATGGTTTATGTCCAAAGTCATATCCATGCATACGGTAGTATGAAATAAAACACCACTGTGCTAAACGCACCCTGGTGGCGTACTCTTTTTGGCGTAGTGCAGTGTGCAAACACTGGTCTCATAACCAGCACTGGACACTGGTTCAAACCGGTCTGTGTGAAATAGGTTAAGTAGAACTTGCAACGATGGTTTTTAGTGTGTGACACCAATCAATCAATCAATCAATCAATTTGGAATTAAACAGATGTTTTTTGACATGGGAGATTCAATGTATTTTACGCTCAGCTCAGGAAAGCTACCACCGGATGGTGTGTGTTTTTCACCTCGCTCCCTATACTTTAAAGCGATTCACACGGGCTTCCTCCTTCTTTCTGTTGAATGCTTTGTAGCTGCTCAATGTACTTCTCCAGGAATGTGGGGAAGGAGGGCAGTGCAGAAGCTCAATCTTCTAATTACGTTTTCTGCATCTTCCTGGATGTGGAATTGCTTCAAAGGGGCAATGTTTCTGTGAAGGGCAAAATGTTCTCACCTTTGATATTTCTGTATCATGATTCAAACCAGTCTTTAATAATGATATATATAGCTCAAGTGAAGCTGTTAAAGAAAGCAATGTTCCCAACTTTTTCAAATAAAATAGGCTTTGGACTTCAGAACTTTTTCAAATAAAGTAGGCCTTTGGGCCCACATGGTGTAAGGCACATTTGGGATTTGGGTCCATATGAATATCTTTATGTGTGGCATCATTGAAAAAATAACAGTTAACAGGTCTATGAAAATATTACTTTTTTGGGGGACAATTCATAAAACACAAGGAACTTTCCTTGCATGTAAACCAAGGTAGTATTTACAAAACCATGACTAACATACAACCTGTGACTGGAAGGAGGTTGTGTGTTAGTTATGGTTTTGGAAATTTGGAAAGTTAGGAAAGTTCCTTGCGCCCCAGTTTTCCAAACATCTTGAAGTCATGCGTGAGTAGTGAATGTGAACGTGTGAACCTTCTCCTTTGCTAAGGACTACTCACTCCCCTGAAGAGCGAGAATATAGCCTATAGGAGGCCAGGAGAGCAGCATGGAGACTGTCGGTTTAAGGAGGTGACCTGGCTTTGATAAGCCGCCTTTAATGAGGTTACAGGCAGAACCAATCCACTATCTTATGTCACACACATCCTGCCATCCCTCCCACCAGGGTTGGGTACCGTAAAGATTATGCAATTCAGGTACTATTGGTTTCATTCTAAGGTATCAAAAATACCTCAAATGCTAAGCTTCCTCAGTTTCGTCATTCACAGAGGGTTTAACTTCTTCTGCGCTGGCTGCAGGCGTGCTAACGTTAGTGACTACAAAAACAAAAACACCGTGGCTTTAAAACACTGTACATTCCACTGCTTCTAGATATACAGTATGTCGTGTGTGACTAGGTGTTCTACTCAGGTTGGACGTGTCTTCCAACTGTTTCAGCTAGGGTTGTCGATTATTTCTACGTCCGGTTTGGACATCGACACGCGCTTTCGGCTCTCCATTGGACTGATGGTTCTGGAAGGTTCTCGCACGTTCTCTCTCTACCTCTCTGATGTATATCAAAGCATTCTCTCTCACCCACCACTTGGGCTTTGAGCCTTTCAGGTACCAGAATTTGGTACCCCCAATGTCTTCTGTGACCCAGCATTGACCGCCTTCTGAGAACCCCATGGGGCGATGAATCTCTCTCCAGCACTCCTGGACTGATGACAGGATGCTGAAGAAGTGGTCGACTAAGGCACCTAGAAGAACACACAATGTGCTAATAACCTCCTCAACCCCTCCTCCCCCCAGAAAATACCATTTCATGCTGCATATATAGTGGATGGGTGTTTATTGCTGACAGAGTTTGATAGAGCCTTTCGATATGGAGGAGGGTGGTGGGGTAGGGTGGGGGTGGTGAGGTTGGCGAGGGTGGAGGGCTGGTCGACTGTACGTTTTCATTAAATGAGGTGTTTTTTAGTCGAAGTGTGAGATCAATACGTCGGCTACGAAAAACGCAATCTCACATGCCTTCATAATAATGGTAACAACCTGGGAATCAGTATGCAGAGCTGCTCCCGCATAATGTAAAAAACGTAAAAGTAGTGTGCAGGAAGGCAGACCTTTCCACCCCCTGTTTAAATAGCAAACATTTGGCTTCATTGGGGGCGTTGGGGGGCGGAGCCAGCAGGTTATTGAGGAATGGTCCCTGTTGCAGTCCTGGCCTAAGCCCTGGATGGCCCTGGATCAGGGTTTGCTAATTTGATTTCATGGCGTGCCCTCGGTGATGCATTAATCTTTCCCAGACCATCGCGCGCCCCTGAGCAGCTGGAGGAAGTGGGAGGGAGAGAGGGGGAGAGGGGGAAAGGGGGAGAGGGAGAGAGAGAGATACAGAGAGAGAGAGAGGGAGAGAGAGATACAGAGAGAGAGAGGGAGAGAGAGAGATACAGAGAGAGAGAGGGAGAGAGAGAGATACAGAGAGAGAGAGGGAGAGAGAGAGAGAGAGAGAGAGAGAGAGAGAGAGGGAGAGAGTAGGGGTCTCGGCGTGACGTGCCTCCCATGCTAAGAAATGTTCTCTGGTGCTGACGGACGCACATCCCTCCAGGCAGACCGTGTAAACAGTGCACACCATCGCTAAATCACATTCACACCCTCAGAGACTCTGCTGCCACCAACAAATCTCTCTCTCTCCATCTCTCTCAACCTCTCCATCTCTCTCTCTCTCTCTCTCTCTCTCTCTCCCCAGATACCTCCCTCTGCCCTCTTCCTCTTCCATATCTCTTCTCCGGTCCCCCTTGCATTCTGTGTGGGCGCCTATCTCCCAGTATCTTGCTAAATGTCCCTCATTTGTCATTTTGAGAGCGGTCGGATGGGTCCTTATGTGTTTTTATTTATTTATTTGAAGATGACAAGATACTGTTGTCATCTGTCATGTTTTATTTTTTTCCGGGTGTTTATTTTGGCACAGCTGGTATGCGGAAAGCATATTTGCTGATACAGCTGGTGGCTAATCTCTGAACCGCGACAGCACAGTCATTTTCAACAGAATTGTAAATGTTTCATTTGCTTCGTTTCGTTTTGTTTTCTCGTGCAACGCTGCACGATGTCTCTATAACGTCAGCGGCTTTTTGAAATGAGTCCTGATCAGAATTAGTATTCTGTACTCTGTGTACACGTTGACCCCCCCGCCCACCCCACCCCACACACACAGCTGCCAGGGAGGATAACTGCTGTCCCTTCGTTACGCTCGCCCATTACCCTGAAGACAACTTCTCAGACCTGACTTTTACAAATAGACAGAGAGAGAGAGAGAGAGAGAGAGAGAGCGATAGAGAGAGAGTGAGCGAGAGAGAGAGACTGAGAGAGCGCGTGAGAGAGGGCGAGATAGAGAGCGAGTGAGCGAGCGAGAGAGAGATACAGAGCGAACAACATCAATAGCAACATTCTCCCGGGTTGATTCCGTCGCGTCCAGACCAAACAGGAAGTGTGCGGAGCTGGCCGGTGGATGACGGGGGCCCGCCTCCCGTCTTGTGTTGGCCTTTCCCCGACACCGGGCCCCTCCCTGGGGGCCGACGGCGGCCGGGCCCCCCCTCTGTGGACCCCTTTCTTCTCATCCTCCATTGATCCATTTATATAACTCGCCGGCGAACGCATCAAACGGCGCGGCGCATCCCCTCCCTCCCCCCCCCCCCCCCCCTCCCCCTCCTCCCTCCCCCTCCTCCCTCCCCGGTCAATGGAGACGATGAAGGCGTGATCTTTTGAAAACGCTCTTCACAGGGATTTTCTTCGAAGTGTGGCAATTTCCATGGTGGCTGTTCCCCGTGCAGAGGGAGGTTTAGAGAGAGGAGCCGCGCTGTGTGTCAGCCGCCGCTGCGCACTGCACTGCCGGAGTGACTGCTGCAGCAGCTGACACAGGGCTGAACAGATTGGAGGGAGTATTATATTAGGGAGGAGGCTGCTCTGTTTTTTTATTTTTTATTTATCACTCTTGCATTTGGTTCCTACCCCGGGGCTGTGTATAATCAAAGCCATTGCAAAAGAATGAAAAATAATCCTCTATTACCGTATTTGCATATGCATGTGTCTGTGCCCGTTTGGTCCACGTGAAACTCTGTGGCCTTCATGGAGAAGCCCTCTCCCTCACCGGGGGGGACAGGGCCGTTGTAGACACTGAACATGGAGCTCAATATGCGCTACCTGCACATTCATATCGAAATTCAAAGGGTTTGGCGCAGTTGATAAGCGTAAATAAGAGTGTAGGCAGGTGTGAACATGTCTGAATGCACATACACGTACGGTAATGGTTAAGAATTCTTTGATCAAAAGGCTTTGTATTTTATCAAATTGATGCATAGATATGTATTGATTGTACGATAAAGCAAAAATTATCTGACCAAAATTCTTTGTTCTACAGCAATTGCTGTGTGAGTTCTGACTGTACGCTACCGTGGAATACCAGTTTATAACTGCATTTTATGTGGTCTGTGTGCTAGGCTACCGTCTATCTGAATAATCAACTGGAATATCTTTTCAGAACTGCATTATATGTGAGTGTCTGACTGTGTGCTAGGCTACTGTCTATCTGCATGATAAACTGGAATATCGGTTCATAACTGCATTATATGCAGGTGCCTGCTTCGACTCAATTCAACCTTTCACTTTTAGGATTTTGTGAAGGCCTGCTCTGTGTGTCGCTAGAAGAGGAAAAAGTTGGTTGTAGATAAGGCTACACCTTATTTCTGTAATATTGTTGTTAAGTTATAGAAAAAGAGAGAAAGAGGGAGAGGAGCCCTGCGGAGGATTGACGTGCTAACCATAAATGCTCTGTGGTTTACTAACTAAAACGCTTTGTGGTTCTTCGGTATTTCGGTTTATTATGGTAAATTCCAGTGTCTTTTAGAGCAACGAATTAGTGGGAAAGTTCCAATAGGACAGCGTTCGCAGGTCCCTAGATCACCCCCAGAACTCGGAGTGTAGTGGGATGGATTTGTAGGGTTTCTTCTGACAGTATCCTAATTGGAGTTGAGTTGTCAGTTGGGAATTCCTTAGTCGCGGCCTTAAGGAAATTAGTCTTGTTTGAAGTTCTGATTGATCAAAGTTTTGGATCTGTATTACCGTTTCTAGTTAAGGAGGACGGAAAGAAGTGGGCTGCCCGCTGGCACTGCCTCTGTTAGAAGGGGGACAGTGATGTCAGTCAGCGCCTAAAGGTCTCAGGTATACCGCCTTGCGGATAAGGGTCCTGACTAGTGAGATTGGTTCTATGACGGCATAAGAACCAAACTCTATGGATGCTGCTAATGTAATATAAGCTTACTTGGTTAGTAAAGGGTGGGAGTATAAAAATGAGGGTATTGACTCTGCACCGAGCTGGCTGGATTAGCCGTAGAGTATTAGGTTTGGCAAACTGCAAAGCATTCTAAATAAAGTTAAAATTCTCTAAAAGTAAAAGAGAATAAAATTCCAAAAAATTAAAATTGGAATGTTAGAGTAGGCAATATTTTCGAACCTTATATAAATACGCATATAGTGTCCGTTTATCTTGATCTAAATTTCGACGGGCTATAAAAACGCTCAATTGATCTGTATTCAAGACGTTCTGCATTCACTCAGAACCTTGTATATTCAACCGTTTTTGTTTTTAAACAAAAGACTGGCTATAACGCCCGGTCAACCTTTTCTTTGTAATTAAAGGCGAGTTAGTGACTAGTTCCACTAGAACCTTGTGCAACAAATTCAATCATTTTTCCGACAGACTAGTCTAGTCGTTTTCTTTCTGTATTCAAGCCGCGGTAGGGTTAATTCACTCAGAGACTTGTACGGCCCGTTTTCTTTTAGTTTATTCTGTCACAAATAAATTTGAAAGACAGAGAAGTGCTGGAAAAGTGTATAGAAAGCACTTTGATATTAGGAATTTGGAGTTTGTCTGAAGTAAATGTGTAAACCTTCCTGTATTTGTAGTACATAAAATAACCTACCGTTAACTATTGTATCAGACTGGGAGTAAAGGAGGGGTTGGAGATCAGGAAGGGTGGGGGAAAAAAAAAATAGCCCAAAAGCAGAGCAGGAGTAAGAGGAGGGGAGCACATTCCAATCGGCAGAGATAAAGAAAAATAATTAAACTAATGAGTAGAATAAACTCAAACCAATTGTATTAAAAATAGTGCTTGTACACTTAAGAAAATAAATATGTCACCAACAGCAGTGGAGATTTTGAGTAGAGACTGTCCACTGCTTAAAGATGAGATAAAGAAGAAGAGAACAGCAACGTCAGGCACAAAGTGGCCACAGGGAGGGACTTTCGATGCAGTGATGTGTAGGGACATGGAGGTAGTGATAAGGAATTACAAAGCTAACAAAAAAGGAAAAAAGGAAGTAGAGAAAAGGGAGAGGGAGAAGTTAGTGCTAGCCTTGTTCCAAAAGGAAGGAGAGCGATGGAGGAAAAAAGAAAGAACAGCTAGGGAAACGTTGAATGGAAATAAATAGTCATTACCTCCGAAGGTTCAGCCACCCCCATATAACACAGGATTGTACCCATTGATAACAGGCACGGTGGACATTAAAGGGGAGGTCAAGCTGGATGGAGAAAAAGATAAGGATTGTGTAACACAGGGAGGGAAAGGCCCACCCATACACATGGACTGTTTTAAGGAATTAGGAAAACAGTGAAAGAGTGGAATAGTGATAGCGATAGTAACAGTGACAGTGACGAGGGGGACAGAGATGGGGGAAGTGATATCGATCAAGTTAGCGAAGGGCCTCCGCTAGAAAAGCAGAAGTTAGAAAAGAAAAGGAGGGGTAAGAACGTAAAGAAGTTAGGAAAGAGTCAGAGGAAGATGAGAGCGGAGTACAGCCATGAGGGAGAGAGCTTCACTGGGACTCCAAGGAGAGAAGAGGACTTGGCCCCGTGGCGTTCAGCACCTCTATCTAAGAGAATCAATACACCTGGTTTACTTGAATGATGTATTATTAAACAACCAATGAGGGTCATGTTTGTCATTGCATAGTATTGTTTAGTTGTGGTTGAGAACATGTTCCTGACTTCTGGGGAGTTGATGATTGGACGCCAGGAGAGGAGGCTCACATGTGATCGTGCTAGTAACCTCTCCATGTGAGCCGTGCCCTTGACAAGAAAGGGACGAACAGTGGACTCAAGAACTACAGGACCAGATGACAGCAATGGAGACAGCAACAAACGTTACAACTATGTCCAAAACCCCCCACATGCATGTATCACACCAATACATGAAGATCACTTGAACCATTTAATCTATGCATGTTTGGAGAGAATTTTAAATGTTTAAATGTATTCTTATGTCACATATTTCTGTAATGTTAATTTTCAATGCATGCTGAAAATATTACATTTTGTGTCACACACATTTTTATGTTAGTTATGATTAATATTTTTGAATTTTATGTATACATTTTTTATATAATTGCACGCTGAATGGACTGAGGGTTGAACATTGTATTCTTATGATTATACAAGTTTTATAATTTTGTGTGTACGAATTGTGGGGATCACAATACTTGAATGATGTAGCACATTTGGTCATCTTTTTTACCTAAGAGGTTGAAAACCCTGAAAGCCTTACAGGTTACGAGCCCTGACCAAGGTTAGCTTTTTTCTGATAACCAAATGTGATGCTGAGGGCTTGTCTAGTGGCCCGACAAGAAGTCCTATAGATTAATTGATAGAAAGGGAAACATTGGTTAGTCTGGGAAAGAGGGGAAGTAACTTATTTAGTCTTAGTGTTAAATGCGGTTTATCTACCACACTTTGAACTCATTTGTTTCATTAAAAGGTTAGCACGCTGCATGCTGCAAACTAACAGCATCTTCTGCAAGAGTCTCAGAGTCTATTACGTTGTTGTGTTTAAACCCTAACTCTTACTAGTGTTTCGATTCAGAAGAAACTACATTGTCCTGGTTATACCTTAACTATTCACACTCACACTACACTTTGTTGCCACATAATGTAACTGTTACATGTTGAACTATAACGACATTTTTCCCTCCACTGTTATTATTGTTTATTCTTTTTTTTCAGAATTAACTTAAAAAGAAGAGAGGAAGACGGCAAGTGACAAGACAAAAAAAATGCCTCTCTACTTGGGTTATTCAACAAGGCCTGAAGAAGAACCACCCATCTTCACCACACCACTGGAACACGATATTAATTCATGGTGGATCCATCCAGACCTGCCACAAGCATGCGGATGAAATGGACCAAGAAAACCGTTAAACCATGGCCACAAGATGGCTCCTGGGATGAAAAATACCTATGTGGCATCCACTTGGTCTTGGCATTTCGTGATACAGAGAGATTTAAATTTGGGAAAGCTACACATCTAAGATGCTTGGCAAAATGGGAAGCACAAGCAGAACAAAGGTTGACCCAAAAGCAAGCAGAGAAGATGGAAGCTGGAAGTAAAAGCAGTGCAGCACACAGAACACAGAAAGCAAGACCCGTTTACTCGGACGATGACAGCCCGGAGGATGACAGCCCGGAAGAAGACGAAGAAGCAGAAGACTACATATTCAAAGTGATGGCACTGGTCAACCTCCTACGGGGCCAGCTAAGAAAAAAAAAGAACTGTTCGAAGAAGCCATGAGAATAACAGAAATGAACGAACTACTAAATACCGGTCAAGGACTCGCATGCAGTGACATCCAGCAAGTAGTGGCCACCAAACAGAGGACATACGGCCACAATCAGGGCTCACAAGGACACATATCAGAACACCACAAAATACCATCCCAGCAGAAATGGATTGGAGCAAATGGGAAGGACTCCCCCTTGATGATAACCAGGATGTGTACACATTCCTATCTAAGACACAAGAAGAATGGCAGCAGCAAACTGGTGAACCATGGAAAACATCAACCTTCACAACATGCGTTTTCACCGAATATTTGAAAAAAGCTCTGCCTACACCTGTACAAGAGAAACTAAAGTATGTGGTAGGATTGGGTCGAATGACATGGGGAAACCAAAGGGAACACATGATACACTACACTAAAGAACACAGAGCTGCAGAAAAGGCGAAAAAGGGAAGAAGAAGACATGATACGGATAAAGCTGATGAGGAAACACCTGTCTGTCCTCCCAAGTGATGCAAGCTGAGGTATTCACTCAACTCCGAATGTACACATAACACCTCCACAAATGAAGCCACAGCAACCATAAAGCCTCGTTCAACCACAGTACCCTGCCCATCCGGATCGCATGCAATATTATGGTACAAAAAAAAAATATATATATAGTATTTTCCACATGAAGATCCACGCTTCAATGTTGAGTTTGGACATGAACAATTACTTTGACCATATATTTATCCTCTGCACCTTGGTTTTCCGTACTGTATTGGTAGTATCTTTCTAACAGTGATCATGGTGATATATTGAAACATAGAAAATAAACCTACCGCAATCTTCAAATGTATATGTACTGTACCTCAATCAAACTTTGGCCATCAAGTGTACATTTTTGTTGTATTTGTGTTTGGTGATGTTTACATTCTAGTATGGGGCGATTGTTAACAGTTTTATAGTATTGTGTTTGGTGACGTTTAAATTTTCTAGTATAGGGCGATTGTTAAAATGTTTGTAGCATTTGTATTGGGTGATATTTGCATTTTTTTAAAATATTTGTGTTTGGTGGCGTTAACATTTTATACTAAAGGGTGACAATTTTGTAGTATTTGTGTTTGCTGATCTTTATTTTATTACGTGCACGTTTCTTTGATTTGTTCTCTTGCGTGGATATCTTGAATGATGATTGGTGATGAAGTCTCAAACGGAGGAATGTTGATGAATGTATTAATCTCTGAACAGTTAAATATGGTTTTGCTCCAACCCCCTGTTGTTCTTAAAGGAATTGATCAACAGAGCAACTAAGGGGTTGGTATTAGCACAGAATGGCCCTTCTGACCTAGAGAGAGTAGGCGTTGGCTTGATTTGAATAACGGTAACCACAAAGGAATCAGTTTGTTATGTTTGGAGGTGATTGACCCTTGTCGGTCAATTGCCCTTGTTTTGGGTTTCCTGTGTGAGCCCACGAATAAATCATTGAAAGTAACAGACTTGGAAACTGCACCTTGATTTGATCATACTTACAACACGATTCTCTCTATATCTCTCTCTCTCTCAAAAACTCACATACATACATACATACAGTACATACACACACACACTTGATTTGATGATAGAAGAAGGCAGATCATTCCCCAATGAGTCCCTTGGTATGTTGTGAGCGGGGGGGTCTTGAGACGTCAGTCATGAGACAACGGTACATCCTGGTTACGGTATCAAGCTGCATTAGGTTGATAATAAACAGATGTGGCAGCGTTGGACTGCTGGCATCAATGCTAGGACGTCTTTCTAGGATAGAGGTTAATTCAAGAGCTGATGCCGAGAGAGAGAGAGAGAGAGAGAGCGAGAGAGAGGAAAGCATAAGAATTTGATTGCTGGATAACCAAATGAATAAATTCAGTGTATTGTCCTTGAGATTTATTCAACTCAAGTCATTATTGGAGAGTTAATTAAGATCACAGGATGGTGTGTTGGTGGAGGCTAAAGGTCCTGCGTGTTGACAAGAAGGAATAGGTCAATGCTTCCACACGCTCTCTCTTTATTTTATTCATTTATATTCTTTTCTTTTGAAAAATAAATGGTAATTCCAACGTGTCCGCCTCCTCAATCCATAATGAATGGTGTACATCCACATCCTCGCTGCATTGATGTTGTATCCAGTGATTATAAATGCATTACTTTGAAACGTTACCATTCTGGAGAAGGTCAGTGCATTCCAGAAACCATGCAGAACCGGTTTGTCATACTACCGATTTCATAAAATGTTGCACAGCATTATGAACACAGTTAACTGTGTCTTGAATGAAAGCGTGTTGACGAAGGTCAGGTACTAGAAAGAATGCAGGGGGTAATGGAGTTCTGCAATTGAATGTTGTGTTTCTATACCTCGAAAACGTCTCAGCAAGTTGTGTTTATTGAATTTAATAAAGCGTGATGACGATGCTCATGTGCTCGGACCTCACTGTTTGTATAGCTCTCTTTTTGTTATTCTCACAATATCACAATAATTGAAGCAACCTTGTAGAGACAATGGTTGTTCTGTGTTGAATTTTCTACACATAAATTCTTCTCCTTGTCTAAACACAACAAATATATTATAGGAACATGATATATATATTTTTGTGAACAACCCTGAAATACATACAATGCATTTCCTTCATAGAATTCCCTTTACTTTTACTTTTTGCATTTAAAAACAGCTGGAACACGTGAATGTAAAATGCATGTCATTCTTATGATTATGATTGCAGCCTAACACACCTACCATCATGTTAAAACCCAAGCTGAGTTACTGATAAACAAATCATCTAATCTCTAACTTCTGACTACATTATTTAAATCAAGTCAATGTCTATGTCCCCTCTTCCTTCTGCTCTATTGTTAAGATGTGTTGAAAGCATTATTACAACGTACCGAGGCAAGCAGCGCACACACAGGCAGCACGCACGCACGCACGCACCACTTAAACAGATCAGAACTTTACACACAGGCAAACACGGCTTGGGTAACGCAGGAACGCGCGTTCCTATAGTCTAGTAAAGTAGTGTAGTTACCAATATTTCAAGTGTAATGTGTTTACTTTACTTCATCACCCAAAAAAGTATATCGTAATATCGTTACTGGTCGTAACTCGTTACCCCCAACACTGTGCACACACCATACACATATTTAATAAATATAGGATATATATATATATATATATATACCATGATATCCCTGTTGTCTATAGGAACTCAAGAAGCTTAAGATGTCGCCTGCTAACCAGCCACTCAATGTGATGCATGCTCTTGTGTGAGGGCTTACAGAGAGCTGAGAACAGAGGCCTGATTGAACTGCGGCCCCTTCACAGCGACGCCTCTCGTCTCCATATTAATGAAGACTCGTCTAATTGCCCACGCCATTAAGGAGAGTGCAGATGCTATCAGGGAGTGCACACACCATTATTCCTCGCAGTGTAACACATCATTAATATTAGTTTTGTTTGTTATTTTCTTTTTTTTTCTCCGGTGCATTTGTTGCTCACCACCACCCACCCACTTTTTGAGAAGGAGATGTAGGAGAAGCAGGAAGAATAGGAGGAGGAGGAGGTGGAGGAGGAGGTGGAGGAGCAGGAGGACGAGCAGGAGGAGGATGAGGAGGAGCAGGAGGAGGAGGAGCAGAAGGAGGATCAGGAGGAAGAGGAGGAGGAGCAGAGGGAGAAGAGGGAGGAGGAGAAGGAGTAGGAGGAGAAGCAGGAGGTGGAGGAGGAGGAGGAGAAGGAGTAGGAGGAGAAGCAGGAGGAGGTGGAGGAGGAGGAGGAGGAGGAGAAGGAGTAGGAGGAGAAGCAGCAGGAGGTGGAGGAGGAGGAGGAGGCTGGTGGCAGAGAACGATGCTTTTCAGGAATTGAAGTGACGTTCCCTGGCTCCAGGCTCACGTTTTCCATTCAGCATTCAAATGACCCCAAAAATGAATAATAAAAAGACACCCACACAACGGCCTCGACCACAACAGCCCCCCCTGGTCCCCCGGCGACCGCCTACCTAAAGAAAGGAGCGTGTGAGTAAATAGGAACCCCTCTGTAACTTGGGTCTGCATAAAAAGGTCAGATGGCTCAGAGCGAGGTGTGATCTATTCAGCAAACTGCCATGTCTCGCCATAACCTTTCGTTAGCCAGGCTGCTCTTACGTCAATGTGCGTGAGTGTGAGTGTGTGTGTGTGTGTGTGTGTGTGTGTGTGTGTGTGTGGGGGGGGGGTTGTTGTTACTGTATTCAGCTGACAATGCTGTAAGCATTGAGTTTGCACCTCAACGCTCTGAGAGGGGCAATCTGCTAACACCATATCACCATAAAACACGCCGACTGTAACAAGCATAGATGGGTGTGTGTGCGTGTGTGTGTGTGTGCGTGTGTGTGTTTGTGAGAAAGTTTAAACCTGGCGATGTGTTGTTTCGCTGAGTGTGCACAATTATGACGGATGGATGAATTCATCACTCTTAATGTTCCCCATTCTCAGCAATTAGGAGTTTAAGGTAGACAAATAGATTCTAACGGGACTGGACCCAGACGCTCCGATCTGTGAAGCCGCACCATGCTGCTATGTTTAACAAACTAATTCAATTTCCATTAACACTGCGAAGACAGGCTGGGAAGGCACGGAGAGACACGTTTTTCACTGTTAAGCACTTGAAGTTTCTGCAACTAATGCCAAACATATATCTTAGCAGGGTAAAATGTTGGAGTGAATGGATGGTCCTTAAAAATATGTCTTTCTCGAACACCTTTCTCGAATGCAGGCGCCTGAGTTTGTTGTTGCTGGTGACGTAAAGAGGTCAACCGGTGGCTCTATTATCACTAGTTGAAATGGGTACAGCGCCACCTATCGTACCGGGGAATGACATGCTTCTGCCAATGAATCGATTTACTCACCACCATGTATAACCGGACAATTGCAGTTGTCCAATTGTGGAGCATAGTCGAACTATGGCTTTATTCGGATTAAGCTGTGCATGTAAACGTACTGACTATAAGGTGCACGGTAACGTTACAGAGCTACAACAACGTTCATCATGCTCATAACTTTTCTTGTTGTAGGAATGTTTTACCACGGTAACAGCGCTGGGTGACCCCCCATAACATGTACTATACATAACATGTACTAATGCTGTTCTGGGAGTGGACTCAGCTAATGGTAAGGAAGCAAGCTAACGTTAGATAACTTGGGGCAATTTCATTATAATGAAATGACATAACGTGAATAGACTACACGAAGCTTGAATAAAACTTGAATACATTAAGTCGTCCGTGAACATGAGTTCTGCGTGAGTCACGTCAGTGGTAAAGGCATCATCTCCCCATGTTCCCATAGAATTGACATATTATACTTTTAAGTTGTTCTGATCTTATATTGAAGTTGTGTTACTAGACAGTGTAACACGATGTCACTATGTCCAGCACATGAGTCCCTCTGATGCTGTAATGTGTTACTTGGAGGATTCTATTAAATGTAGGGCAATATAAATGATGTACATATATATATAATAGCTTGCTTTAATCAAGATTAAATGGGGACTTTATTGTTTTGTTTGATAGTCATTTAATTAATTATAGATTAATGATTAAAATGATAATAATGATATTGAGAAGGGATAAAAACTATACACAAAGTAGGGAGAGTGTGTGTGTTTTTCCCCATGAGGCAGATTCAATGCAACTTTTCAGAGCCAAGTTTCAATTCAACTAAGATTATATTCAACATTTATGTATTCCCCCAAAAGCGCTCGCTATTGAATTGTAAAACTGCATTATCTGTAGAGTTCGCTCCGTGTCACTCCCTCTCCCAGCTCAAACTTCTAAACTCAATAGACGTTCAATCTGTTTCGGCACAAGGGAAGATATTGCCTGACAAATCTGGATTCTTTAATATCTTTCTATGCTTTCCCTTTTATTCCATAATATATTACAGAGTATATCTCATCAGGCTGAAAGAGTTGTTATGTATTTTCTTCCTACATGGAAAATAAAACAAATTTTCATTTTGTAATTGCAAAGAATGAAACATAATACCCAATAACAAAAACACACACTCAAACACACTAAAACACCCACACACCCCCTCATACTCGCTCACACACAAACACACACACACACACACACACACACACACACACACACACACACACACACACACACACACACACACACTATTGTAATACACGGTATCATGTTATTAAAATGTCATGTCGCTATGGTCTTGATGTGTGCTCTACGTCTCACAGGACTTATCACAGCAGTAGTGAGATGGTGAACATGAGACTGCCTGTAAGGAGAAACTGCACTATGACACATTGAGAGTCAGGTTCATTTATGACCGTCTTTATGGGCGTTTTTAAGAAGGATGGTGCTAAAGAAAGTAAAAGTCATAGTAAACACAATGAATACGCATAATCCCAAATGTGGTCGATTGGCTTCGCTGCTGTTTGTGACCAGAAGGCTTCCTCACCGCAGAGCGGGGCCTTCCATTCAGTGCCTTTCAGTGACTTCTCAGGCTAGTTATTGTTACCTCTCTGATCATATCAGCGTTTATCTTTCTCTCATATTGTGCGTGATGCAACGCACAACGTCCACTGTCCAATCAGAGCTCTGCAGATCCTGCCCAAAACATGCATAAATTAGCCTCGGCCAAACACTGGTGAGGGGAAACATAATGAGGGGAAACATAATGATAATAATAATTATGATTCCGTTGCAAAGACTTTCTGGCACTCACCAGAGTTCACCATCACATTACACCCTCTTATGCCGGACGCCTGATGGTGACGAATAATTGTTATACCCCCTGCTGTTCACGGCTACTTCCCTACTAATGCTCTCAGCTCTCAAACCTGGAAAGACTGAAGGGGTGTGTGTGTGTGTGTGTGTGTGTGTGTGTGTGTGTGTGTGTGTGTGTGTGTGTGTGTGTGTGTGTGTGTGTGTGTATGCATGTGAGTGTTTGTGTATGCACATGAGTGTTTGTGTGTGTGTGTGTGTGTGTGTGTGTGTGTGTGTGTGTGTGTGTGTGTGTGTGTGTGCGCGCATGTATATTCTTACAAAGTAACACTAGCGTTATAAATGAGGTTGTTTACAGCGTGGACTTGTAGCACGGCCACAGTTCTTTATCTTCACTACCTTATTACTGTTATTTGCAGTGAGGTAACAATTTCAAGGCAATTTCCCTGCATCTAACTAGACCTTCAGGGAATTGGCTGGTTGAGAATGATATGACTGGGAGATATCACCATCACTTCTCCGCCATATTACTGTCATGTTATGGGGCTACAATATAATTATTGTATATGAATAATGCTGTGCAATATCTCTTTCTAAACGAAGCAGGGGCCCAAATTGGCCCCTTAAGGAAATCTAAGTCCTCCAAATTGAGAAAATATTTGATAGTGTCATTTTTCTCTTTTTTTTTTACTCTCCACAAGGTTAAATTTAAATCATATCATATTCTTGGATAAGGTTTTAGTTTACGGATATGTATACAATGTGGATACATACGCACTCATATACTCAGTTACATTAACATTAGCCGGGGAATGATGTTTAGAGCTCGGCCAAGCTCAAAGAACAGTAGTAAACAAAGAAAGAGCAAAGTGATTAACGGCCACCAGACACTGAGTAATGCTGTGACCTCCTGTTGGCCTGAGAGCCCACAGGAGCTCACCCCCCCCCCCCCCCACTCCGGATGAGATATGATACACTGTCGACATTTTCAATATGCAATGACAGTTGAAAACAAATGATATGCTACCTTGCAATAAATGTAATTCAATTTGAAAAAAGTACTTTTCGAACAGACTTACTTAATACCCTTGTGTTAAATTTGCTAGTATTTAAAGTGTTACTTATTTTGCCATTGTTTTATCATTAGCGAGTACCTCATAACAAAATACATTATTTTATTATCATGTAAAACATTTCATCACATCAACTATATATATTTTTCTAATATTGTTATTGTACAGTTGGCGCTCTTTAATGGGCTCTACAACAATGCTCCTCTTCTCATTGGCTGAATTCCCTGAGGGCTAAAGTCTTTACCAAACATAGACCAATGATATGCAAACACACTAATGAGAGACTTATCTATTCCTGGCCCTTCTTTGGACTTAAACATCCAAGCTCAATTTATGGGCTCTATTAGCATTTCTGGCCACTCTTAAATTGTAATGCATTCGTGTCCTTGAAATTTGCACCTAGACAGTGCTACTACTGTAGTGCTTTTATATCCTCCTGAACATAGCTTAAGTCATACTGTCACACATTTTCAGTGTTCAACAGTGAAAATAAATAATTCTACCCATTTCCAATGGGTAGAATGATACTTAGAATACTAATACTTCATTCGAGTGTGTTAGTCAAAGTCAATGTCATCGTTCGACTCTAAGAAACAGGAATGCCACCACATTCTACTCTGTTCTGTAACCATTCAAAAAGGTCCATGTAAGCAGAAATAGTCAAGGTTAGATATAAGGTTCATTCATTTGCATAGTTCTTCCACACAGATATGAACCAAATGGAGTGAGATGTTTCACATTTCACATTAAGTTCTCTCCCTTATTTTCTCCTCACCCTCCAAACCCAGTGCTTATAAATCACAGGTCTTCTGAAAGCTCTTTTTTTGACACCGGCTGGAATTATAAATGCTGTAACAACTCAGGCTCCATGTTAAATCCTTGCAGAACTATCAATTATATTCCGTAATGGAAAGCCCCATATTCGTAACCTAGGGAGCCCCCAGAAATCTCTCCACAATCATCCTAATTCTCAATTTTCCTCTCCATAACCTGCCTTCCTTCCTCGTCTTCCTCTTTTCCCCCGTTTCTGAGATCCATACTTTCTAATTAGGGCTGATGAGGACTGGGACTTCATTACCGACCAGCCATGAATCATTAAGGGCTGTAATTGCCCCTCCACTCCCATAGGAGGTGCCCTGCTCCAGCCGGCACAGCTGCATGGGCCCCGCCGACCCGAGTGGGGGCCCTCAGATGGCGGAGGGTTCAGCTCGTTCACACAAGAGGCAAGGACGATCATGTCTGATCATTTAACACTTAATTCTTCAAAACAATGAGCACTGAATATTACGTCTCATGGCCCAATAGATGCTTTCCGATTGACCGAAAAACAAAAGCTATCTCTCTTGAAAGAAAAGAAAATCTCCTGATCCACTGTTCTCAGCATGTGTGGATGAGTTTTGGTTGCTTTTGGAGAGCCGAGGTGAACTGCACATCAAATGTAAATAAGGTGTGTAGGGAGTTCAAGGCGAGTGCCACTGGCTGCATAGTGATTCACTTCAGATGCATTATCTTCATTAAGGTTGTCACCCTGTGAGAGCCGCTGATAATTACCACTTATTACATAATGAAATATTCCTAAGGATGCTCTAATGTTGTTCGCTTTAGATCTGTGTATTTTTTAGCAGTCTCTTCCCCCATTCAAGCGGTGATTAGTAAGTCTGGGCGTGATGCGCACTCTAAAAGAAAAATGATTTCCTAATGTTGATTGCTAATTGAAAAATTAGAAAGTCAATTAGAAGCTGGAGATCTAATTAAGGAGGAATTGAGCGGAATTTCTTCCTGCAGACTTGATTGCTCTTTCTCACTTATTATCTCCTTCAGTCTGCGATTCGCCCTGAGAAGGCAGTTCTCCTCCGCACACGCTCGGAAAAAAACCCACCTCTCTCCTCGGCGTGGTCGGCAGATTGATTTTAATTTCAATCAGGGTGCAATCCCTGTCCGTGGAAGAGATGCGAATAATAATCTCTGAACATCCGGTGAATGGAAAGTCTCTTAACAAAGGCTCTCTCTGTGAGCCTCCCCCCTCCAGGGTCCGCCTTTATGTTTTGTGTGCCACATTAATTAAGGCCCAAGCTTCCAGCGGTATACTGTAGCATGGAGCCTTATGGTGCAAACGTCTCTGTTGAAGCCTCACTGACACCACTGTTATTTTTGAAGACGCGGGACATGACAAACGACACGGCGCGACCCAGCGGTCTGCACTGCACACGCCTTCGCTGGTCGTCAGCAATGTAACCCTACTCGGGGGCTGTGTTGCCAGATTGGGCCGGATTGGGCGGCAAATCTGGCACAATCTGGCAACACTGCTCAGGGGCTTCCTCTGTTTGTCTTTAGAAGACCCGCAACGCTGTAGCCACAACAACAACAACAACAACAACAGTTGTTGTTTTATGTGTGTCTCGCCGTGCCCGGCGGAGGACTAGGGCCATGGAGCTGGTGGGTTGAGCAGCAGAAGGCCCCGGGCGCGGCCAGACAACGTATGGACGGGCCCCCGCTCCGCAGAAGAAGGCCCCGGGCGCGGCCAGACAACATATGGCGGGCCCCGCTGCGTGGTGGGAGGTCTTTGACCAACAGTGTGTGTGATAAATGAAAATGATGTGAGCCACAGTGTAATGCATGGTTCTCCCATGCTATTGTGTTGTCGTTGTGGCATCATATGTTACGGAAAACGCTGTGACTGCTTCATATTTCTTTTGCCTCCTCCAGCTCCAGTGCGTTCGCCTGGCTGCCCGCGTCGACTGACGAGATCCAGGGGAAGATGGATGGAGCTCTGGGAGAGAGATGTACGGAGAAGAAGAGGACGGATGGAAGCTCAAACACAGATATCGAGTCCTAAATATATTCCTGCGATGGCTAAAAATAAAGATACATGGAGGATCACGGCTACTAAATGGTTTGTGAGTTTCATCAATAAAAAATGAATTGAAAAATGTCTAAATAGAGTATCGTTTAACGTTTAACGTTTATAGAAGTCAATACAGGTTTGCTGTGCTGTGTCACATTCAAAAGTATTTGTATTTATTTACACAAAAGCAGGGTCGATGTTCACCTGTTTTGTTTTTACTGGTCTATTTGTATCCATGTTGTATCCATACCAACGTTAATGAAGACATCAGTTCATTATGATCCAGTATCCTAATTTATAGAATTACTTTCCCCTAAACACGGACTGTAGGTCCGCTGTTATACATTTGTTATTATGATTCATACACTTATATTGCGTCTTTTTATAATACAAAATATATGAAGTGGAACTACCAGCTCATCATTGTGGACAGATACAGTCCCAGGTTTAACTGCAACATTGTTGAACCTTAACTGCAAATTGCCTCCATTTACAAGTAGTGTACGAGGTGATCTGGTGGAAAAAAAAGAAAAGAAGAAACAAAATCCCATTCAAAAGAAGTTTGAATGATCTGGCCAGAGGCCGTTTGACTGACACTTGTACACATGTACTACAATACACCTCATTTTTTCATCACAACATTCAAATATTCAACAATTATCCCCATTATCCTCTTCCCCTCCCTGATTCTGCTTTGAGCTGTACTTCCTCTGCTATCTCTTGTCATACACTGCGTTCCACTTGAATGCTTATCTGTTTTTTCAAGACCCAGGTCAGCAATTTCTCCACTGGCACATCTCGCCTTTAGTAGATTGACTCGGGCTATTAAAGAAAAAAAAAAAGTTATTTCACTAACAGCCTGTTGAGAAGCCATTAGTGCGTCAACAGTCCTAAATGATGAACAGTACAGTAATACGACTGCAAGGAAGGCAATGCACAGAACGATGACTGATCACACACTCTTCATCTAAAGGCATTAAGCAATTGATTCATTTGTGGATATTTATCAGAGTAGGAAGTGTGTGACGAATGACTTGGACGTACAGGAAATGTTATTAGGCAGGTTGAAACTAAATGATTCGGCCAAATCCCAAGGCCATTAGCCACTCGTCACACGCCGTTCCTACGTCCAACCTAGACGGAGTCCCACCTTATCCCCTGGCTGACACCACCGACAGGAGCAAGGAGACCAAGTCAGAGAACATCAACAAGCAAAAGAGAACGGGAAAGAAGTGATACACAGAGACAGAACAAAGGAAATCATTTGAGAGGGGGATTTTGAGGTTCAACATTATGCTACAGCTACAATATACAGGAGCTATCGGGAATTTGTTTTGTTTTGTTATAAAACGAACTAAATAAAATACACTGCTGCCTTTTGTTTTTCGGGGAACATTTTGCTAGAGGTGTTTATTTATCCAAGACCAAAGTAAATCGATGATACAGTTTAAAAGTGTACTGAACACTAACATTTTGCTCAACACAATGAAGAGGGTTCCATAAATTAGCCTGACCAGTCGACTCCCATCCCTTTAAGAGCCTTTTACAGCAACACATGTGGGGGAGGGCAGGGGAGATTTTATTGGGAATGCTGATATTCTCCAGCCAATCTCTCTGATTGCTGTGCTGGACTTATTGGATCGATGATTTAAAATCTTTCAAATTTCGAGGATTACGGCAAGATCCTCAGAATGACACCAAGACCATTTTGGTGTCAGACCACCATATTGATCTGTTGTCTCTCTCTCTCCTTTTCTCTCTCTCTTTCCTCTGAGCATTCAGTTGGTTTGTGTCCCTGGTAGAGCACAGAGAGAGAGAGAGAGAGAGAGAGAGAGAGAGAGAGAGAGAGAGAGAGAGAGAGAGAGAGAGCAGGACCGGGGATGGAGCGCTCCACCGACCGGCTCCAAGGGCGGGCGGGGCGCTGGGAGGCGGGCTCTGTGTGCCGTGGTTCAACAGCCCAGTGTCCTCATGTCCCGTGGCTGGACCAGCTCCCCCCCCCCTGCGCCCTCTGCCCCCCCTACCCCCGCTGCCACACGTCCCCCCAGCGGTGTGTCTGACAGGCCCCTGCAGAGAGAGGGGTGGTGCAGCGGGGGGAGAAGTCACTCTTTATCGCGTTCAGGAGGATCAGCGTGGTCTGAGATATGGAGGGGGTTCTGGGCGGGGGGTGGGGGGGGGGGGGGGGGCTGTGGGGGGGGGGGGGGGTGTCCCTCCACATCAGTGACAGCGGCCCTCTGCCCCACGGTGTCCGGTCGGGAGACGGGCTGGGATGGGATTTGTCTTTTTTTTTTCCTCTCTTTGATAGAAATAGGACAACCGTTATGCTCGCTTGGTGAAGCAGTAATGTTGTTTTTTCTCTCTCTGGTCATTCAGTGAATGATGGAATGAAGAGTCTGGGAAGTATGGAAGTGCCGGTCCGAACTCCTCCTGGCCCAGAGAGGCCGTTGGAGGGCTTGGTTTGGAGATGCACTCAGAAGACTAAGTGCGTCATTTAGGTAATTACCTGCTGGGACCAATCATGTTTCAATGTGCTCCCTTTCCTTGTTGACCTCAAGAATTGAATGCATATAAGGGCTTTATGCTGTCTGCCATTAAGTTAATCCTCACCTCTCTACTCCTCACAGTACTCACTATTTATATTCCTCTCTCTTCTCCTCCTGCTTTTTGCTCCTAAAATCACACACCGGCTTCAATTGGGGCCTGCATCCACGCCGCTTTAAGTGTGGGTAAATATATACCCCGCCTGACGGCCGGGCCGTTAATGTGTGGCCCTGGCCAAGGAAGACTCCATGTAGATGATAGGGCTCCTCTTGGCTTGTTTACCCAGTGGCATGTGGCAAGGCTCCCTGGCCAGCGTTGGTGATAACCATGGCTAGCTGTGATCACGCCACTTGTTGTTCTGCATCAATTGTTCATCCGTCTGAGTGCATCGTGTGTGTAGTCCTCCTCCCCGGAGACTGGCTAACTATACGCTAAGGCCCTCAACCGCGTGCTGCCCTAGCACTCAGCGTCCGGAGCTACTCATTTGGTGAAGATTTAGTCTTTCAGATATAGCGGCGTAAACAAGCCATGATAAAGATATTTAAAGGTCCTTTAGTAATCTGACTCAGAATTGTAGCCTTTTAATCCAAACTCAAGTATCTTCTATTTTGTTTCTGTCAATTAAGTTAATGCTGTTCATTTGTATGTATTTATTTGTATGTGTTATATGATAGAATGAAATGTAGAAGATGAAATATAGAAAAAGTATATATTGTGTATTGCTCAAGCTATTTGAATTCCCTCAAATTGAATAGCTATATTTTAATTATTTCCATCCTAATTGTTAAAGATGTTATCTTGTAATACAAAAGGACAGGTTCTTTGTAAATTAATGCTCCGCACACATCTACGCCATCCTAACTTAATCAGGATGATGTTAATTGAATGAGCGTAACTAAACTAAATAAAGCAATAGATTAATGCTTCGTTTTTTCCAGACATGATAACATAAGCGCTGAGTCCGTCTTATTTTAATGTAGGAGCCAGCCTTACAGTAGCATTACAGCCATTATTTTTAATCACATGCAAGCACTGATTACCACGGCAGCCAATTAATATTCCCCCTTGCCCTTCCCTTTCCTGTTTCATTTTACCTTTCCCATCCACTAATGTTCCTTTGGTGATGTGCCAAATAATAATTGCAGGCCAAGCAGCCAGGGACGTGAGCTGAGATTGCGCCTTGTTTCCAGGGGACCCCATGCAGTGTGAAGGGCACAGAGAGGGCCTGAGAGGTAAGGCTACTTAAGGTGCTAATCACGGCCCACGCTATCAGTAGTGAGAGATACACTGGCAGGGCAGCTGCTCCATAGTGGAGGAGGATAAACATCACATCACTCACTATGTATTAGGACTAAAGTATGATCATCAAATATTAATGGTGGGGTGTTTACATTGAAAATATTATTGAAACTGAAAGGACATATTACGTAATTCCAAATGAAACTGGAGAAATTACACTTTTTCCCCTTGAATGTCAAAGTCCCAGTTTATGAATGTCCCTTTTCATCCCCGTCTCCAGATGAGCCCTTCAGAGGTGGTGACTGAGGTCTCCATGTGCCATTTCAAATACACGTCTAACTTCTGCGCTCAGCCGTTTTTCTGTGAATCCCCATGCAGAGGAGTGATGAAAGTGAACAAATGAAATCCCATAAAACAGGGTCACACATCACTGGAAGGCCAACAAATGGGCACTGGGATGGAAATAACGCTGTTTCTCTCCCCTCTCTTGTGTTTCGACAAAAAAGCCATCAGCCCTGGTGGGAAAAAAAAGAAGGGTTTAAAAAAAGCAAGTTGTTATTTGGCCGGAAGCACAGCGAACCACCGCCGCTGTATGTAGGTCTGTGTGGAGCTTTGCATGACAGTGGAGCGGCATCCATTTTAATTTCACCGGACAGTTCTTTGTGGAAAAGCGCTGAGTGATCTAAATTCCTGCCGAGGTAAAAAATGGTTTGAATAACCTGAATTTCATTCAATCTGAATTCCGATGCGGGCAAAGGCAGTGGTATTTACAAGAGCTGGTCCACAAAATATTTCCTGACGTGATTTGCTGGCTGCGGGAAAAATAGATTTTTGAAATGCTTGCATATTTTTTGCGGAACCCGCTAAAACATATAAAGTCTCACTATTTTTTTCAGTTTTATTTTAATGAGGTTTTGCTTTTCCAGTGAATTTCCAAAAAGCTATTTTGATTCAGTCCCTTCTTGAAATATAGTGACAAGAATAATAATGTCATATTTTCATTTTTGTATCATTATTAGTAATATTATTAGTAATATTATTATTATTATTATTATTATAAATAGTTGGGTTGTTTATAGATAGTTGGTTTGCATTATATCATTTATATTATTATTATTTTCTGGAAACCTTTGTATTTGAGTTTGCCATCATTCCGAGACGTTCTAAACGGAAAAGCCTGCCCATGTAAACAGAAACTTACTTTGACAGTTGTGAAGAGCATTCAGTAATGGAAGAAAATCCTCAGAATGGAGTCCAGGGGAGCGCTGGGGGAATGACCTGTCCAAACTGCATGCTTTGACAGAGCTGTCATCTCAAGGCTTCCAGTGGTGGATTAGAGTTGTGCTGAAGACGAGGAGCAGTGACTATCGTCTCACACACTCCACCCCGCAGGGCCTTTTACATGGAAGTCTCTTATTGTGTTCCATGGGACTGCAATCCTATGGTGAGCTCTGAATTAATGCGTAAACAAAACACTTGCGTGAACCTTTGCCGAGGCTGTATTCATAGTTCATGGTTACAGTTTGTCTATTGGTCGGTTCATGGGGTTTTGCTGTCTGTTATCAGCAGGACATGACCGACTAGACAGGCTGCTACCTCTTACACCACATGTTTTATTTTTCACCTTACCTTAATCCTGTATATTGTACAATGTAGGACACGCTAGCATATGCCTCAAGCTGTTATCCTTCATTTGTGTGTGTGTGTGTGTGTGTGTACATGTGTTTGTGTGTATTTTGTTTGTCTTTAAGTGTGCATGTGGGTGTGCGTGTGTGTGTGTGTGTGTGTGTGTGTGTGTGTGCGTGAGCGTGTGTGTGTGTGTGCGTGTGTGTGTGCGTGTGTGTGTGTGTGTGTGTGCATGTGTCTATGTGTTTATTTCTGTGTGTGTGTGTATGTGTGTGCATGTGTGTGTTACTTTCTTTCTGTGTGCATGTGTGTATGTTTATTTCTGTGTGTGTGTGTGTGCGTGCGTGCGTGCGTGCGTGCGTGCGTGCGTGCGTGCGTGCGTGCGTGTGTGCGTGCGTGCGTGCGTGCGTGTGTGCGTGTGCGCGTGTGTGCGTGTGTGTAGGATTAAGGTGGAGGGGGTGGAGCCGGGGTCTTGCTATGCTCCGTGCTTCTGATTGAGCCAGGGGATTCCCAGTGTGGCCAGCAGCCGGGCCGGGGGGGCTCTGGGGGGACGCGCAGCAGTTTGTCTGGCCCGGTAAGCAGCCTCTCCTCTGGGGGCGTATGAGACATGCTCCAGCCAATTAAGAGCGGATGGTCCACCATGTTAAGCAGGCGAAGGTGGCCTCACCTCCTCTAATGATGTAAATGGCTGCTGACAGCCGCCCGGTGCACAGGCCTGCATGATGAATCATACGCATCCTCACTGAGCACTACCTGTCCTGCTGACATGCACTAACACACGCTTGTTGGTGCCCTGTGTGTGTGTGTGTGTGTGTGTGTGTGTGTGTGTGTGTGTGTGTGTGTGTGTGTGTGTGTGTGTGTGTGTGTGTCTGGTATGTAGGCGCACGCCCGCAGGCATGCACTAGTGCGCCTATCTGGTCACTGCATGCAAGTTTGTTTTGTTTTTCCCTGAACACATTTTCAGTTGAGGCTTTGGTAGTTCTTTAATAGTATACGTCCCCAAATTGGAAAGGAATTACCCTCACTGAAGTAGGGTTAGTTTATTTGAGTGTACCCCAAGAATAAGCATGTCTTTTGTACCGATAAGCTGCTTACTTTACCCTGAATCCAATGTTTCCTGGTGAAACAGGGTATTGAGGTGGGTCGTAACATGGAAACGATAAACTATTCTGCTTTCAGGTAGAGTGGACCCCATGGTGAGCGCTCTGGCTGGAGCGTCCTGGCTGCATGCTAGTGCTCGCTCATGCAATCACAGGAAAAATAATCTGTTTTGGACTTGGTGCAGGATATAAATAGGTAGATAAAAGGTAAAAGGAATTCTTTGGTCTTTAATCTTCCAACCTACTTACTCATTTGAATGACTCATATTGTCCACATACTGTAGCTCATGGCAGTGCAGGCCATGTTGTGTGTGTGACTCATGTGTGAGGGTGGCACAGATAACTGTAGACCATGATGACCCCATGGGGCCAGACCCTGTGGCACATTCATGTTGAATCTCTCTCTCTCGCTCTCACTCTCTCTCTCTCTCTCTCTCTCTCTCTCTCTCTCGCTCTCGCTCTCGCTCTCTCTCTCTCTCTCTCTCTCTCTCTCTCTCTCTCTCTCACCCATCCCCCCACCCACCCACGGTACATCTCGCCCGGGCTGCGAGGGTGCGGGCACACGTGTGACATTATAATTGATTCATTAATCCCGTGAACAGATGTTTCTGGTCCGCCGTGGCTCCGCCAGACGCTGCTCCCCGCCGCGTCCGCCTCGCTGCTTCCTGCTAAATGCTCACTGACTTTGAATGACAGCGGGGAAGAGCCTCCAGCCCCCCCGGAGAACGGCCCTCCCAGGGAGGGTGTTCAAAGGCAGCGCCACGAGTTGGAGTGTGTTCACCGTATGCCATCATCGAGGGTTCACTACCCACCACCCCTCCCCCCCACCCCCCCCTCTCTCTCTCTCTTCCTTAAATACAATTCACATAACAAAGCTTTCACTATCGCAGTGCAATATCGGACCACGGCCCTCGGCCAGTTAGGCAGCCAGCAGCCATTCTGGGTTGGGGTTTTGGATGCATGTTGTTATGATGGAGTGAGTTTGTGTGGTGTTGAATGAGGGCTAGAGGCGGGACGTTGAAGGGTGGTCATTGTCAGCAAGCATCCTAACCTTTACTGCCCACACCACCCCCCCCCCCCCCCCCCCCCACCCCCGCGGCCCACTCCCCGCGGTCAGGACCCCTAAGCCCAGACCAGGTCCCCGGGGGCCCAAGGGGGGGCCGAGGGAGGGCTGTGCAGGAGGGAGAGGGGTTCTCATTCTAGCGCAGCACTGCAGGCAGCAGCCAAATGTCACCTCCATCCTCCGCAGCGCTAGTGGCGACACCCGGGAACATCGGCCCATTGTTCCTGCGTGGAAATATAAACGCGTTTCTCCTACTCTGGAAGTAGTAATGAGTGTTGTAGCTCCCCACCCCAAAAAAAAACAGAACATTTGGAGGCTTTTGTTCTAATCAGAGAGAGAGAGAGAGAGGATAAGCTTTCCCAGCTTGGCGGTATAATTAATCACCGTGTGTGGCAGCTTCCTGCGAGTATCCATTAGGATTTCACTCTTCGGTCCCTGGAGCTCTGAACCAACCTTCATAGTGGGAAATAACTTTGTAATAATAACATGAGGGTGGATTGATCGCTGGGAGCTTTCAGAATGGGAGTGCGTGCTGAGTGGAGTAATGACCTGCTGCTAAACACTGTGTAAAGAATAACTTCATGCACGCACACAGAAGAAGAAAGAAATAAGAGACGGGGCTTCAGAGGGAGAAGCGTTGCAAACTAACTACGGCGCCCGAGCTCACCACAGTGAGGCCATTAGCAGAAGGCAACCCGCGGTGCCTTCATGGTGTGTGCATGAAGAGCGGGAGGGAGCTTCCGTCTTCGCTCGACGTGAGAAACACTGCTGATGCAGCGCTGTCTGGGGCCAGGAGCCCTGGCGTGATCTCCCTGTGGCTCATGCACACATACAGCTGCCAAGGCGCAGCCTGTCTTAACGCAAACAGTCACCACGCACAGACCTCTCGCTGCTCCGGCACTGGGGCCCGTAGCCTAGCTACAGGGGGAGCGCCAAACATACACATTTACATTTCCTAACGAGGACTGATTGCTTCCACAACATTACAATTAAAGAGGTGACGCACAAACCCAGCCACCTTCTTCTTCTTCTTCTCCTCCATATACTCAATCTTCTCCATCTAGTCCTCCACCTCAACCTCCTTTTCCTCCCCCAACACTTTCTCCTCCTCCTTCACCTCCTCCTCCTCCTTAACCTCCTCCTCTTCTTCCTCCTCCTCCTTAACATCCCCCTCTTCCCCCTTAACGTCCTCCTCCTCCTTAACCATCTCCTCCTCCTCCTCCATCACCTCCGCCTCCACCAACTCGCCTCCCTCTCCTCCTGCTTGTCTGAATCCTGTGATGAAGATGATACTCCCCCCCCACCCCCAGGACAACTGCCACCCCCCCCTGCATTTGAAGATCATGGCTTCTGACAACATGGATTCATTTTGAAGGCTGTGCAGACGATGTTGGTGGGGGGGGGGGAGACAACAACATAGCTCCTGTTTATTCAGGGACAATGTCGGTGGTTTTATTTGAGTTGAACTTCATTTGGTTTACCCATGAGTCATGTCCCTACATGTTTAAATATCATGACCTTTTAAGTACTTGGAGGAAAGATTAAATTAAAACATGGAACCTCGATGCAATGGAACAGTAATATCTTTGGTGCTTTTATAGTTTTAATGAATCTTTAATCAAAACTGTTATTACCACATAGCATTGCTTTAACATTGGGGATTAATGTACTGCAAATCCTTTACAAAAACAACAGTACCATTTAAAATCGACATAATGGCCTATAGAAACATTTGGTCTATGCTCTACTGCTCCTCACGTTCTTGACCACAGGTAAACGGTGGAGCGGGTGACACGTCTCCTCCAGACGTCCTCCGGCCCCCTGCGTCTTCCTGCGAGCGCGGAGACGGCCTGGAAGCTTGCATCACTGAAAGTTTGTGGCTTATTTTTCTGTTGCAGCAGCAGCAGCAACAGCAGCAGCAGCTGGTGATTGGGCCAAAAGCCACCCCTTAGGCCTGCCGCTGCCGGGCTCATTAATGCAAATCTGACTGGGGTGGACTAGGGGTGAGAGCACCTCTCCCCCGCCCCCCCACCCAGGAGCACGGTGCTGAGGAAGGAGCTGAGGAGAACACTAAAGAGGTTAAGTAGCCCGGGCACCGCTGGATCCAGAACAGCTGGAAGGGGGATTTTTATTTTAGACCAAACATTTTTCAAATGCAGCGCACCACGGCTGGAGTCTTCGAGAGAGCAGCCTGGAGCTTATGAAAAGGAAATGATTAAGCAGAAGATTAGAAATAGGATTAATATTTGTTTTTCGTTGAATGGCCGTGCAGTGGATGCAGAAAGGGTCATGTCCCTTCTTAAAAGTGGGGTTTGGATGAAGAGGAACGCATTGTACTTGTGTCACTGGGCATAGGAGACGTTACTGACCGTCTCGATGGAGGCAGAATGGAGAGAATAATCTTCCTAACAAAGGAAACATCTCCATTGTGCCAGCGTTGCTAATCTTAGCCGTGGTCGTTATTCTGTTTTTTCTTGGTTGTTGTCACTTCAAGGATCTTGAAATTGTCCTGTCATGCTATTCTGGGAATCGCAGAATTCGTCCAATTAAATTGACATGGCTCACAAGTTTCATTATCAGAATGTGTTTTTTCGCACAGAATTTGCCACACTCTACAGAGTCCATCGGTGTACAACAGTCAATGAAAAATTAGGCCAACAACATTGAATCCTCAATATTCGGGGAAACATCAACGTGAGATGTGGCCGTGCCATTTTCTAAAGGCGATACTCTATAATGGCGATAAATCAGCGAAGTACAACTGGCTTGCTTTCTTCAAGCCTTGGTTGTATTAGGCAGTTTGGTCTCCAATGATAATCACTCATTTAAATTGCACCATGGAATATCATGTTTGCGAGCCAGTCAGAAAGTCTGACTGTGTTAATGGGGAATACTAATGACTATGACTACCATTAATACTGGCTGCGATGTGATAGGCTGATAACCGATGGAGCTAGACAGGAGTCGCAAAGCGGAAAATTAGATTCAGAATGCGGTGTTCATGGATAAATACGCCGTACGCCATTAAAGAGCGAAGGCCCACCTAGATTAGAACTAGTAATCAATCTCAACACGCCATATGCATCTTTTTTTTTGTCCGATAAATACATCGCAACATTGAGCACAACAAAAGCAGGAATCAGTTGGGCACGCTTATTTTACCTTATCACCACGGCGACAGGAGTTAGTGACGTGCAGGTTCCAGTGCAGAGAAAGAGCGAGAGAGAGGGAGAGAGAGACAGAGAGATCTAGAGAGAGACAGAGATCTAGAGAGAGAGAGAGAGAGAGAGAGCGAGAGAGAGAGGGGAAGAGAGAGACAGAGAGACAGAGAGAGAGACAGAGACAGAGAGAGATCTAGAGAGAGAGAGAGAGAGAGAGAGAGAGAGAGGAGAGACAGAGAGAGAGAGGGAACGAGAGAGAGAGGGAGAGAGAAAGGGGGAGAGAGAGAGAGAGAGAGAGAGAGAGAGAGAGAGAGAGAGAGAGAGAGAGAGAGAGAGAAAGTTGAGTACCGCTGTGGAGGAGGAAGTCACCAGCATACTTTTTATAACAAGGGGGCTGCGGCAGCGCAGCGGTTAACTCCCATCCCTCCTCTCTGAGACACGCTGTCACGGCGCATTAGGCCCATACAGGGCAGCAGCTGAGAGAGACCTCTCTGCCCTCCTTCAATTACAATAAGCACACAGCTCCTGGGGACCGGAGGAGACGGGGAGGAGGGAGTCAGCGGCCGGGCTCTGCAGTGTTAGAGTTCAGCCAACACAAGATGCACACATAAACAATATTAGCCAAATAACATTTTCAATTAGCTGTTACCCGCATAAGCACTCTGCTAATGGAAGACGCAGTCCAGAGTTAATTAGAGGAATCATTTGTTATAACGGCTCTGGCATGCAGGCTATCTGGCATGACTGATGGTCGTATGGATCCGGCCCCATTTTCTCACTCTTCGTTTTGTTTTGTTTATTTTCGTACGGAGGCTACCCAGATCAAACGTGGGACACGTGTACACATTTGTACCGCTCGTATAAACGGTGGGAATGTGCCCCTTGTGAGCAACGCAAGACGTTCCCCTGTGGGCTCCACACCAGGGGTCCTGTCAGCGCCTCGCTCAGGGCTTCTGAGGACCTCCTTCCCACACTAATAATTTTATATCACCGGTCTTATGGACTATTACTTAGGCCGTTGTGGAGATAATCGCCACGCCAGGTTCTTTTTAATGGGGCGTTACATCAGATACTGTACATGTGTTGGAACAATAAGGGTCCGCTGGGTGTGGTGGGCTGTTTTTATGTGATGCGGTTTATGATTTAGGGCGTGGGGGGTCTGCTCTGGGTGTAATCTACTTTAATTTGCATCCATAAACCCCTTAAACCCCCTTAAAAGTAATTTGCATATTGTGTTATCGATGAGAGGGGAATACTGATTACCAGTTTTGTTTTGGTAATATTTTTTATTATGTTTTATCGCTCACTGGTTTGTCTCTGAGACGTGAATGCTCCAAATTAAATATCGTTCAAATGAAAGATTTACCAGGATAATTAGACAGATCCAAAACACTGTAGCTCCACTACAGCTTAGTACTGTCGTGTTCATTGAGTCTGCAGTTGGGCTTTTATGGAGTCAGTGCTTTCTGAAATTTAGTTTACACTTCACCTCACCCGAAACCCTCGTATTGATCCTGTAGGCCTTCTGCCTGTAGCAGTACGGTGATGCATTCCCTGATGCTCCTCTAGTCCTATAGGCCCCATCCGAGCTATCAAGGGCTGGAGCTAGTGTGTGTAAGTATACCTCATAGGAATACTATACAGTAGATACATAAGAAGGGTACACAGTAGATAGATATGAAAGTACACACTACATATATATATATATATATATATATAGATACTAGATGAACGTAGTATGCGGTAGATAAATATTTGAGAGTACACAGCAGTAGTTTCATATTTGAGAGTACACAGGAGTTGATACATATTTGACAGTACACAGGAGAAGCTACATATTTAAGAGTAAATGTATTTAAACTTGTAGTTTATATGCATACACTCCATGTTTCCTAAGGGCTGTGGGTTAAACGTGCCCTGAAAACAAGCCTGTGTTTTAGTGCAGCACGTTGTACTAATAAAGCTCTAATTAGCTCTTATTTTGGAGGGGAAGTGAGGTTAGCTGCATGGTAAATGAACGGTGAGCGTGTGGATGAGTCAGGTGACCGGAGCCCTTGTTTACCTTGTATTCCAATGCTAGAATCCATCCCACAGG
>NC_140285.1:15385791-15397295 GCF_964030765.1 Micromesistius poutassou
CGGAATTGACGGTATAGTGTTAAACAATTGTTTCTCTCAAAGACTTGACTGTGTTGTGTGATCTGTGCGCTGCGGAGACGGAGTGTCAGTGGGGCCCGGGAAACGCTGCCCTGATAATCAGAGCGAGGCGCTTCCTGAACGCCGGATGTGAGCGCGGCCAAGGCGTCCCGACGGCTGAATAAAGCGCTGGTGCTTCAACCCTCGACGCGGACGCTGGCGTGGCCTCACCTCCTTCACTCATCCAGGATGATGTCATTGTTTGTACGTTGTCTACAAAGAAGCCTGTGGTGGAGTCGGAACGACGAGGTGATGTCATAGACTGGGTAGCCCCGCCAATTCTGCCGGCGATTTCAGTTCGCCCCGCAGAAGGCTCTGGAGAAGATACGTTTCGATACGTTTTTGCGGGAGCCAATCACCAAGCTGGCTTTTCCCCCCTGGTGCGCTATTGGCTGGTTTAACACAATGACAACAGGGAAGTGACGGCGAGCAGCCAATTGCGTACAGGAGTCAATTTAACTCCGCCCGTTGATCACGCCTCTTGTGCTGAAGAAAATGACAGCAGCCTCCCCAGACCAACGGGCAATCTACGACTGAGCATCTGGCAATAGCCAGGCTAGAGATGTCACGCTGACTGTGGAGTGACTCCCGATCCCAGAGCAGAGAGCATCAATAATGTGTATCATAACTTTGTGAGCATTGATATTTCCTCAGCAAGAATAACTGTTTCTACGACTCGGTATGAGCGTTATATTTGTTTAATTAAATTTATCGCGACACGCTCGGCTGTGAAATATCTTTGGAACTTTTGACGTGCATATTTTGAGAGAGAGGCGCAGCTTGCAGTGTAGTTTGACTCTTCTCAACTTCTTGAGTCGTCTTCGTGTCTTTTGTAATTTCACCCGTGATCCGTCTCTCCGCCGCAGCGTCGCCGCGGCGATGAAGGGATGAAGGAGCAGGATCAAACTGCTGTTGTCGCCCCCATCGCCCCTCAGCCCTTAACCTCGGCCGTAGCCAGACGAGGTGAGCTATATTAAACCAGGACCCCCGGAAGGGTGGGGGGGGTTTTGAGACCCCCGCTCGATGATGTGAAGGCTGGGGCTTTGTTTTCATTATGAGGGCAGCTATCTTTATAGCTCGGGTGGAGCGGCCTAGGACTAACTCGCCTTTGTCTGGACCGACCCCTAGCCCCCCAAGCCACCCCCCCCCCCCCCCCCCCCCCCCCGATGTTGTAGTGGACGTTGTCTCTTTGTCAGGCCTTTGTGACCAGCCCAGGGCTTTAGAAACACCCGCCCACTGAATGCACTGAATGCATGCATCTATCGTGTGTCGACCATTTTATCACAAAGGTGAACGCCTGTGAGAGGAAATACTTAAAGGAAAGATAAAACCAAAAAAGGACTTATTTAAGATGAAAGGAGTTTCAGTTGTATAGCAGTGATGTGGATGGATCAGGTTAAACGGCCCTCTATGGGTTAAATTGTTCTGGTTTGGCTACAAATCCCCCAAACCTGATTGTAGCTCTGGCCCCACACCACCTAGGGCTCTGACGGGGCTGCTCTGACACCTAGACACAGGTAGACGCTGCGTACAAACCGCCTGGTTGAGAATTGGCAAGTGGTCCCGAGCAGAGCAGGTGGTGAGCGCTGACATGGCAGAGCACTCGAGTGTGTGTGGTGACGCCTGGTTAAACCGGGGGGCCTCGATTGCCAAAAGCACCACAGGTGTGCAGCCTTACCCAGCCCAGTGCAGCCTTACCCAGCCCGGGGTAAGCGTCTTATCGGCCTGACTCGGGCCAGGTGAGGCTGCTTCAACCAGCCATCAACCAGACACACCCTCCAAGATGATTACATTTACATTTACATTCAGGGCATTCAGCAGACGCTTTTATCCAAAGCGACTTACAATAAGTAAGTTTGTCAGAAGAAGGAGAAACTATATACCGCTGTCGGTACAGTAAGGATGTTCATAGAACCAAGTGCCAATCACCAATAATTGCTAGGTTTACCCATTCCCTGTATACAACAAAGCTGGCTAAGATAAGATGCCTCACACTACTTTTTTTTTGACCTTCATAAGTGCGTACATTAAGTGCCAGGACGTAGATGATGGTGGAAGGCAGGAGGATAAGTCTGTGCTTCTGTTTGCACTTGTAAGTCCTGTTTGAATCTCTGTAATCCATGTCAGTTGGATGGATGACACTCACACTGCACTCAGTGTGCATGCACAGAGTTTTATGACGACGGTACAACGGTCAGCAGGATGGACAAAGTAATCACTATAGCCTGAAGCTTATTTAATAAAATATATTATTTATCAAATAATCTCATTACATGTGTATAGTAAGCACAGCACAAATGATATTAGGGTGCTGACAAACTTTCGAAATAGAAAGCCCCCTGCTGTGACAGATCCATACATATGAAATTATTGTTGCAAAATCTATACAGAGCACGTCTGTCATTGATTCAGCAGAACTAAGGGGAGCCTGCTAGGAACCTTGAAAATAATTCATTACAACTTCTAATCCTCAAGTTAGTCCCATGCGTCATGTCTCAGGTAAGCTTTTGCTTCGCTCGTGAAGGAATGCAGTTTCCGCGGCCTCCATTTTGTGTTCCATAGTGAAATGTAAGCCTCTAATTTGACCCTAATTCTCGCCGTCCCCCGGCAGTTGAAGCGCTTCATCCATCTCACTTAGAAAGCGCACCGCCAGCCAAAACCGCCACTGTGTAAAGAGACATCAGCCTTATTACGCTGTCTTCGATGGGCGATGCTAAATTATTTATCTTATTTACCTTTGCTATTGCAAATAACGGCTGGAGACAGAAGATCGGCATTCTAGTTATACTTCTAGTTATACCCTACACTGGGCACTAGTGTGTCCACTATCTGTCTTCTGGTTCGGTGGAGGTGGACCTGAACAATTTACATTATTAAGAAAGCAGAAAATGAAATATAAATAAACAACTAATAAATAGAAAACATCCAGACATTTTTAAATGCATCCGGCTGTCTTTACGGCAGGTATGTGTTAAAGAACACTTTTTCGAAATGCACATTGTCTGATAAATGTATTTTATTTAGTCGATTGTTAATTGTCTCTTGTCAAGCGTGTTCCTGTTGAAAGTGAGGCTCAGGGAGCACATCGGTTTCCTCTGCAGCCACAGCGGACCGTCCTGAAGGGAGCGTTGTCGTGGTGCGCTGAGATTAATAACGCTTTCGGTGTAATTACACCAAGTGCATTCTGGGATATAGATTTGCTCCAAGCCAGGAGCAAATACAAAAGATGAAAAGACGACAAAAGGGGGGCTCGGTGGTTACATCCTCCCAGCGCTTTGCATGCGATACGCATCACGTGCGCGGCGCCGGTCGGATCCCTGTTAAGATCCCACCTGAGATGGCATTGTGATCGCTCTCCCTGGCCTCATCTTTATATCTGCTGCTAACCTGGGAGATAGGAGCCTGATCCCCGGTGCGGTCGGATGGCACAGGACAGTGTTTTTCTGGCACTGGGTTAGTCTCCCGTTTTTTCCTTTGTCTGCCGTATTGCGGCATCCATCTCTGCCGGCTGGCGTCAGGGCCGCCTCGCCTCGGCTGGGGCTAGATAAGGGCAGCAGGCGTCCACAGAGCCGCCGGAACTATTGGATCACCGTGGCAACATCATCTGTTTCCTTGATGAATTATGGATGGCCTATAGGAGCGGAGACGGTGGATTCATCCTCAATGCTGCAATGCTGTGATGCCCCCGAACACTTCAGACTCTGATGATAACAGGGACATCCGTTCACATTATTGTAATATCCTAATATTTAAATGATAGCCATTTTATCACTCAGGAGACTACAATGAAATGTTTAAATAAAAATCATCCTTTTCTTGTGTGTTGCGACATCGTAGTTTCAGGGAAACGTACAATAAACTCAGCTTAAAAACATTGAGAGGCTGATATTTCAATTGAGTTCATTTTCTGACGTTTAAATTTACTTTTCATGATTCAGTAGTTCCTTCAATGCAGCATTGGAGGTGAAGATGGTGTGGTGGCAGAAGGAGAACCCGTTTATTTGACGAGTTAAACAGCCTTATGAATCGTTATTGGCAACAGTCTGGAGACAGGTGTCGCACGAGAAATCACTCGATATTGGTGGTAAGAGAGCAAACAGGACACATAGTGCCTCTGGTATTACCAAGGGTGATGGAGTGTGTTAAGAGCACACACACACACACACACACACACACACACACACACACACACACACACACCAGACACACACACACACACACACACACACACACACACACACACACACAGACACACACACACACACACACACACACACACACACACACACACACACCTTTCCGTGTATCCACTCATGCTGTACAATGTTGGTGACCTTTGTAAACCCGTAGACATCACCTATAGTCATGTAGAGTGACCTTCTACATTGATTCATTGGTTGGTTTGTGTCTTTAGATATGTTTCAGCTTTTGGCTGAGAATGAATCTGGAAAAAAAGGAGGTCATAATTAATCCAACCTCTTGTGGGGAAATACACCATCTTTATTTTTAAAGTGTGACTGGAGATGGTTTCGGTGTGAAACACGCGCCCACGGACCTCTGTCTTGGCAGGACCAAAGCAGGCTCACATGGGCTGTGTGAGCTCCAAGGAGCACAGACCCCGCTGGGAGAGAAAGCTGTTTTTCTTGTGACCAAATCCCTTTTCTTTTTTCCCTTTTTCACCTGTCTCGTAACGTGACTAATGCCCGCCAACTGGCCCTCTGCCCTTTATGCTAGATTTATGGACTTCATGGTACAATAACTTAGCGTTTCTTTGTACATAAATTTTCCCCCTATTGATATTTGTCATTTATTGGACTCGGCGCGTGGCCTTTCTGCTTCCCCGGTCTCCCTGGGCTTCTCGTGTGATTGGTTCCTGGTCCCACAAGCTTTGATGTGAGAAGATACATTGGGTTGAGTGCTATCTATAAAGTTACTGAATAATCCTGAGAGGTTTGTTATTATAAGGCCGCCGTCTGCTTGGCATTTGTGAGCCTTTTATATAACTCATCTCAGATGCTACTTGATATATACACCGCACACACCGCTGTGTGTGTGTGTGTGTGTGTGTGTGTGTGTGTGTGTGTGTGTGTGTGTGTGTGTGTGTGTGTGAGAGTGTGTGCGTGCGTGTGTGTGTGATAGAGGGAATTGGAGGAAAAGGGATGCATGTTTGTAGCACTGAATTTCAGAGATAGACAAAAGGCAACAGGGAGTGCTTGACGATAAATCAATATTAATATCTATAGAGATAGAATCTGCCACGATAACGGTTATATGTTTTTTTAAATACATGCTGATATTTTCAATATCCATCAAACAGCATCAGTCAGTGACCTGGCGCAGCGCCCTCAGTCAGTGTGGTGACAGAATCCAACAGGCCACTTGAGCCGTGATGAGGACCACACACACACACAGCGCCGGGTCATCATCACATCAACACTCATCTAATCAATGTTCAGTGTACTCCCTCTACAATGTATGCGGGGTGTTTGAAACCAGGCGTTTGGTGTGGTGAGAATCACAGCAGCTGTTTCCACATTATTTTATTTTATTGAATCAATGGTCAGTATGCTACCGCTGCAATGTTTGAGGCTGGTTTGAAACAAGACGTTGGATGTGTTTGGATTCACAGCAGTTGTTTACATATTTTATTTTATTTATTCACTGTTTAACATAAAGCCATGTTGGTTCTGAATGTTTCTTCTGATAATAAATATAATTGTATATAAATATTATAATTGTATATTATAAAAATATATATAATTAACCTTCTGGTTTCTTTAGGGTTCTGTCCTCAGGACAATTCTCTAAATTGAGCATTATAATAATTCTTAAATATATATTGTGATAACTGTCGACATAGATGAATATAATAAAACATATTGTGATATCTCCTCCAGCCCTTGATCCACATGAAACGTGGTAGACCATGATAGACAAATGGTTCATCCAATCACCTGCCAAGTAGTTTTGTAAGCACCTGCCCCTTTTCTCAACAGTTTCCAAGGACAATTCCCGGAAGGTTCTTTGTAACAAACCATCTGGTGCGTCAGGTTTCTGTCCTGCTGCCAATGCGCTGCGTTCTGCTCACTATATGGCAGGGTAGGCTCCATGCCATGCTCACAACAATACAGTCCCAGTATAAATACAACCCGACCCAAAGGAACACACCGCTGGGCTGGTCCCGCCTCTGACTGGACAGAGCCGGCGTCTCGCCAACACCGAAGAGACTTCTAATGACCTGGAGGCGGGCGAGACCCTCGGACCCTCCACATGCACTCGCCTCCCTTCTCCATCATTCTCCTCCACACACACACACACACACACACACACACACACACACACACACACACACACACACACACACACACACACACAGCCTTCATCCATCTCTGCCTCTTTCTGTCCTGGGATCCCATTATGGACTGGAGCCGTTCTTAGTCTAGTTGGATAAGTGGCTCCCATTGGTGACGTTGGTCCAGTGTGTGAAGATATTGAGTCACTGCCCCATGCGGTGAGGGGACAGAAGAGGCAATTTCTCCCATTTCCTCACCTTATATCCGGAAGGAGTTTTGTTGCGTCTGAATCCACTGAGCAGCACTGCAGGTCAGGTCACACTGCTCTGGAGGTCATCCACTGGACAAAGAGAAGGAAGTAAGGCAACTAGTGATGCTGCTCATACTTCCTGTCTCCAACTCCCTCCTTCTCAGAGTCTGGTAAGGCAGAGAGGCTTCCAGATATCCAGGTCAGAGAGGGTGAGGCGCTGTCCTTCACACAGCCAGATATGCTTCTGACGCACTCACCAGAATGATCCAACATTCTGCACCCCGTCCTGTACCACCTGACGACGCAGAGTGCCCCCCCCCCCGTATCCACGGGCCCCGCAGCGTGGGCTGGATCCATCACCACGTTGTCCTCGGACCCGGGGCCCTGGGCTGGCGGCCCCGCTCTGCAGGAGGGCTGGAAACACCAACGAGGAAAAGACGTCCGCGCGTTTATTTTTCCTTTTATTTTAATTCAATTGAATGGTTTGTCTTTTTGGAATCTGTGTTAAAGGTGACATATTATACCACCAGGTGGGAGTGTGATTAGCCAGATCAGTCCGCCAGCCCACCCAGTGGACTGCAGCAAACGTTGCTCGTCTATCCGTCATACATCTGGGTGGTGAGTTGTAACCTGCACGCCCATCCCACTCCATCCCAATATACAGTGTGTGTTGAGTTTGTCGTCTGATGTGCCCTTACATCTCATTCTGATCGTGTTGAAGCATGTGGTGTCTGGATGTTGTAGTACAGCTCATTCTTCATATTTACTTTGCTTTATATCCATGTAGCCAGCGCCCCACATTGCAGATCCTCTCTATGATCCAGGTGGCTGCTGCATGGTGGATCCTCGGGTCTCGTACCGTCGCTCGTACGTCGGAGTTGTCTCGCTACATTGAAAGAGACCGTTGAACCTCGTCGTATTGACTTGTTGGAATTCACACAAAATCCTGACCGTCCAAATGTCATCAATTTGATGCGCCGTCAGCTGACCGACACCGCAGCCCTCCCCCCCTCTCTCCCTCCCCCCCCTCGCCCTCCCCCCCTCCCCCCGTCTCGCCCTCCGTCTCGCTCTGCACTTCAACCGCTCAGAGAGGATTCTGTCTCGCTGGACTTCTGTCAGTCAACCAGTTGGGGCTCAGCCAGCCAATTAGAGCAGAGGTAAATGAATGACCTAAAGCCCCAAGAGGACATGCTGACATTTCCAGTTATTTTCTCATTCCATATCAATTATTTATTGATGTGGCAATAAGTGCCACCAAACAGAAAAGCACACATACATTCCTAACTGATATCTGCAGTCCTGACCGCCATTGGCTCCCACAGCCGGGGCGCCCGGTGGGAGCCCTTCTCATTGGCTACCCCAGTGTGAGGCGGGTGGGGGGGGGTTGGCTCAGCTTCCTGTGCCCTTGTCAGCTTCCTGTGCCCTCGTCAGCCCTGGTTAGTGTCATGCCTGCTGGGACAGGGGTAAGGGAGGGGGGGGGGGGGCACTGCTTTAGGCAACAATCAGACAATGGATGATTTCCTTCAATTATTTTTGCTTTCTTTTTCCAGTGGGTTTTGAAGGGAAAAGAAAGTCAACTCTGGTTGCTGGATCGGGGCTGGACTGAACTGGAACACACACACACACACACACACACACACACACACACACACACACACACACACACACACACAAACACGTCCATGCAACTGAACAATTTTCCAACCAACAGAGGGCTTTATACCTGCCCTGTTAGACGGATGAGGTGAGATGCTAAGCTGCAGTCTGCCCTCCTTCCACATTAAAGACGTTTGTCTTCCTCTCTCCCCCACGCTCACGTTTGTGCAAACATCTCAGAAACCCCGCCCCCCCCGGCCCTCTCGCTGAGCCCCCCCCCCCCACCCACCCCCCCCCCCCCCCCCCCCCCACCCACCCCCCCCTCCAGCGGGTGATTGAGTGCGGGGGGGATCCCGGGACCCCCACACCATGAAATGGGCCTGGCTCTGGTTCAGGGGCCAGACGGACCCGTCCTCCCCCCCCCCACTCCACCGCCAGCAGCCCATTCGCCACGGCCCATTAGGACCACCAAGCTTTACTGGTCCCCCGGCCCGCCACTCATCCATCCTGCCGGCCTAGCAGAGGAGACCGGCGGCCTGCCTCAGCTTCAGCACCGCAACCACGCAGCGCTCAGCCCGGCTAGCTCAGCTGGAGCGCTGGTGCTAATGGCTCCAGACTGGTAATGAGTCCAGACGACCAGTGGACAACGAGGATTGATGGTTTTGATCGGACGGGGGGGGGGGGCCATGTGAGGGAACCGGCGGGCCCGGGGTTATTGATTTGTTTTGGTCGGCCGTATCCATCACGGAGACGGTCACGCGTTAAGACCTTTAGCTCGTGACAAGCGGGGGGGACGTCTGTATAAATGGCCGCGCCATTGTTCTCTAATTAACGCCCTCGTTATTTATGCAGAAACAAGGAGGAAATCCGCTGGAGTCGATGATGGTGATGACGACGACGATGATGCTAGTGCCGCTGATGAATTAATCTAATATAATAATACAGCAGCATGGACATCATCTCACTTAACCTGTCAACGCGGACAATGAGCAGAACATCTGAAGGACCGCAGTAGGATGGAGTCTGTGCTTCTGTGTTTATGTCGGTCTGATCGTGCGTCCCGATGTGTTTGTGTAAGTGTGTAAGTGCTTGTGCCTGTGTCTTTGTCTGATTGTGCATGCCTATGTGTGTCTGTGTGTATGTTCATGTGTGTGTGTGTGTGTGTCTGTGTGCTCTGTGTGTGTGTGTATGTTTTCATGCCTGTGTGTTTGTGTGCGTGTGCGCGCGTGTGTGTGTGTGTGTGTGTGTGCGTGTGTGTGTGTTCATGCCTGTGCATCTGTGTGCTGTGTGTGTGTGTATGTTGTCATGCCTCTGTTGTGTGTGTGCGTGTGTGTATATTTCGCCATGCCTGTGTGTGTGTGTGTGTGTGTGTGTGTGTGTGTGTGTGTGTGTGCTTTAACATTAATGGTTAAAGGCTGCCCAGCCTGTCATGCAAGTGATTTATTGCCCAGCTGGGAGCCCCTTGGCCCGGCTGTACCCAGCTCCCCCGGTCGCCATGGTCACGCCATGTAGCGACATCACATCCACAATCAGCACGCACAATATAGCGCCGCGGTGCCGCATCGCCGCATCGCCGCACACCGATTGACACGCGAATATGTCTGGCGGCGCCGGTGCGTTATATTGGAAAACCTCTGAGGTCAAGGGTCACCGCAGAGGGGTTAATACACAAACAGATTAGAACCTGCAGGGTAACGCACGGGTTCTGTTATGACACATTCTGTTACCGCGGTTTGAAGTGTATCATGGCGCGACGACAGGTGTGCCGTCCCCGAGTTCTCTGACAGTGAACCACTGTGTGTGTGTGTGTGTGTGTGCTCAAGTGAGGACCCCCGGTCCATCCGCAGACGTGACGCTGACCATTCCGATGAATCTGTATCGCTCGTTGTCCCAGCTGCAGTCTCAGCGGGACGCACACACACCCCCACGTTGTATGATACCCTCAGGGTTTCCTTTAAGTCCCTCTAAGGGGCTTTAAGGGGAAAGAGCCCCAGAACGGGTCAGAGGACGAGCCTGGCCCGGGGACACTGCAGAGGGGCCCCTCCTTCAGGGACCGGGGGGGGGGGCAGTGGGGCCCCGACCGGCCCCACACTGAAGACACATCGGTGATGACAGCGGTGGATAAACATGTCGGTGTGTTTCGGACAACAAAAAACCAAACTGAAGGAAGGCGGTGGGCGAAATAAACAATGGAACAACCAAATAAACAAGAGTAATGGCTGATTAGAGGTGGTGGCGTTTGTTTGAATTGCTATTAATGCCGTTGCTTTGTATTCATGGAAATGAGTCCTAGTTGAGTGAAGTCCCCCCAAACGGAGCCCGCGTCAGCCGGTGACTCAGGGTCGTGCGCGGGCCGGTGGCGACGTCAGGGCGGAGGACAGCAGAGTGAGTCAGCCCTCCCCGTCCGTCTCCCCCTGGGATGGCATCTGCCAACCTCTGCTGCGCTGGTTTTTATTATTGATTCACGTTGTCATGTTGCAACACCCCCCCTCTCCCCCAGCAATGACCTCCTCCATCTAGGACGGAGGGAAAAATAAAGCTTAAAACTTAAGTTCCAACACGCTACGCCCCGGGGTGTTTCATTACTAACGTTATTGATGTTGAAAGTTGAAATGACGTTACTCGTGGACTATCTCCGTCTGGGGAGTGAGAGTCTCGGAGGCTACGGAGATTAGAATTATAGGTTGCCCTTTTCGAGGTGCCAGCGAGCGATTTCCATTCAGGTAGAGTGTGTGGTTACCCGGCACAAAGGCCTCGCGATAACGCTTCAGCTGGCTTTAACGGAATTACAATTGGCAGGATGTTCAAGACTGATGATCTCCTCGGCCAATAAGCCCTGAGTTCTCCACCGCCTTGTTGTCGCTCTCATCGGCTCTTCTCAACGGTCATTTCCTCCAGGAAGAAGAATGTGTGTGCTAATGTCCCGCCGAGAGCTCCACTAATCTCTCGTTAGCCCGAGTAGCCGTAGCTATTTCACCTCCTGCTGAAATTGATTTGACAGTTGAAGTAGTAGCGTCTTCTTCTTTCTTTATTTGCAAAAAAAACCCATAAATTAAACATGAGTCCCTGTCTTGTGCTCCATTGATCGCAGAATCATTTAGCAACTTCGTTAAAAAAAAACGCCAACAGGTTCGCCCGAGCCAACCAGAGATCAGCCGCCAAGTGCGGGGAGTCGGCATCAATCGCCCCGCCAGGCGCCCAGCTCCCGGAGCCCGGACGCGAAGCATGTGTCTCTTAATGAGGCTAACAAAGGACTGTCAACGGGCGTTAGAGGATGCCCTCTCCTCACAGCGGCGCGGGGCTCGGTG
>NC_140285.1:15397495-15422495 GCF_964030765.1 Micromesistius poutassou
TTTCAGGCATCAGGCACTATGCGCCTTCATACTCACCTCTTCCAATATCCATATAGATGATCCCTGGTTGCTCACATTGTCCTAACCCAGGTCAAGCTCTCCTCCTCCAGCCACGCTCCAGTGCCTCCCGACTGATACCCAAGGGGACGCTTTTAATGGAAGAGTTTACTGCTTTTTGCTGACATGCACACATGAGCAAGAAATATACTTCTTTTTTGCCAGTCTGGCCTTTATCCACAAGATGTAATAGTCTGCAAAGGTTTCAGGCAAATAACATGTTTCTGCCGTAGAGGAAATAGGAACTGACGATGAATATGAGTTCCCAGCCGGCATTATCGTCACGTAGCCTAATTGGTTTGTTTCCAGAGAAGGGCAGAAGAGAGAAGATTTTGAAACGAACAACTCAATAAAACGTCCCCTCCTTCTCTCTGCTCCCGCCCTCCATACGTGTCACCACCACTGGGAAATGTTGCATTTAACGCGCCGTTGATTGACAAGATGCACTCCCCAAACCAATCAGAAAGAGATGCCTGATTCGTCAGAATCTGACTGTCTCAACCAGAGGCACCGTCAGATCACAACAGACATCCTCACAGAGCATTTCACTTCCTTAATAATGACAGATGGCCATGTCATTTCTGACAGCAAATAATAGCTCTACATTTTGCCTTCAGCACCTTAATTATGTACACTTTGCGTCATACACTGGTCTATTTTAAACCCACTGTGCGATGCCAAATAACCAGAAATATGATTTACTGAGCAGATTGTACTTGTAATTGTCACAGGTCCAACTTCATGTGTTACAAAGAAAGTATTTTTAGAACACAGATCATCTTGTAACATAATCAAACCAGCCATTTTAAATAACCATCCTGTTCAACCTTCAAATGTACTAACATTTTATTCTTGGGGTCTACCAATTTTAGAAAAAATTTAGCAAAAAATTACAGAAAATGATTATGTTTCTGTTCTTCTTGATAATGTGTCTGTTCTCACAGTACCCTCGGTGGGATTGTGTTTATTAAGAGCACTTAGGCAGAGAGAACTTTTTGAAGATTCTAAAACTGAATGTTAAAGTGTGTAAAACGTTGATATTTCTTGTGTGTTTTATGCAGCTGGGGTCAAATTGACCCGCGACAAAATGTGTACAAGGACAGTGAAAACATAACATTATGATTAATTGTAAGTTTTCCCACAGTCTCCCCTTTAGATTAGACAAAGTCGTTGAATATGAAGCAAACAAAGTTGTAAATACTATATTTAGAGGTACAGAGCATTAAACAGGGTCAAGCCCACCCCAGGGCTAACAGGAGGGTTAACCAAAGAACCACAGCCAGCTAGCACCTCGCTCCATCCCGTTTACCTTCGTAAAGCTGTTAACCAACACCATCATCACTCCCTGTTCCCCGCCCCGGGAACGCCGCCCTCCTCTGAGCTCCTTCCCTCGCCATTTAAAGCCTCTGCCTCTCTCTACATTTCACACTTCATTAAGCGCGGGCTCGGCGTCACCTAGGCGTGGGCCCCCCCAGCGCGGGGCCCTAATGCAGTAAGTGATACGCAGCGTGGGGACGGTGCTGGTGGTGGTGGTGGTGGTGGGGGGGGGGGGGCCTCCCACACACTCAGGCCCCCCGTGAGCAGCTAAGTGCAGCACATCGTAATCTGCTCCCAGAGCTCTGCACCCCCCCACCCAAAAAAAGGGCTGAAACAGTGGGAAGATTTCCGGGGATGAATGTACACATTAACTCGCTCTGACGGACATTCCTTCTCCTCAGACTCACAGACAAACATTTGAAGATGTTGAGGAAGGGATCAAACGGTTGAAATGCAGATGCAGCCGCGAGTGTAGAGGAGGTCTGTGGCTGCTTTGGAGATGATCGGGTCTACATCCTGGATTCTGGAGGACTCCATAGGGCCTGTTATGTTTAGGATAAAACACCCAGAACGAATTCTGCAAGATCACGAGACAACAGAAGTAGTATGCAAAGCGAACCCACAGCATAAGACTTGCTACTTAAACCAGCGTCTCCATCAGCTGCCTCCTGGCGCTGTGTGTCGCTCCGGTCGTTTCACCTGCACATACATCGTTCAGGGCTCTGCTCAGCGTGACGTTTTACATCACTTCCCTGGCTGCACCTTATGCACTTTGTTTTTTCGCTGCAGTTGTTTGCCCATTATCTGTTGTTTCGACTGTCTAGCCAAGAAGTGTGTTTTCCTTTCCCGATGTTTACCGACGTCTGTGCCTGAACCGAAGACACACACACCTGTACGTCTCATCGTTGTCAGGGCAGCAAAGTGTTCCGATCCGGGTCTCCAGCGGTGCCGCTCAGCAAGATCCCGCGCCGGGACGTACAGCGGCGCGTCAGTGATGTATGTAATTGCCTGTGCTCGGATAAGATGCTGAATGCATTAGAAAGAGGGGATTAGTGCGATCAGCTGCTTCAATCTCCTGTAGATACGATTCCTAGTCACGCTTAAGGTGTGCTCATTCTTCTGTGGTGGGGACGAGACGCGATTAACGAATTAATCAGAAAACATTGCATCATTACACTGTCTGTCAAATTAAGGAACAAGCGCGCGGTGCTTTAGCACAGTGCTGCTGCTTTTGTTTCATCAAAACACGCGCCGGCACAACGAGCCTGACTGCGGTGTATTGTGACCAATGCAATTCCCTCATTTACATCTCGTCATGGGAAATATGTTCAGTTATTGCTTGGGATAAAGAAATGAATTCAATTACATCTGGCGCATCCTAGCAGTTGGTGCTCAGATCTCCCTGGTACACCTACAAGCACGTCAGTTCCACCGTACGTACGGGGGGGGGGGGGGTGAGGGGGGGAGTGTAATTACAGTAGCAGAGAAGGGCCTTGCGGACTTCAGAAAAAAACGATCATTTCATCGACAGTATAGCCTGCTCCACCCCGACCACGGTAGGAGCGAGAGAGAGAGAGAGAGAGAGAGAGAGAGAGAGAGAGAGAGTGAGAGACAATCCAGGAGGATCCAACCAGCCAAAGTCGCAGAGAGAGAGAGAGAGAGAGAGAGAGAGAGAGAGAGCCGGAATGTTCTAATTCCAGCGCGGCTTATTCGTGCGTCACACCGTGCACCTGCTTTCCGCTCTTCCTCTGATGGCCTTTTCTAGACCCCGCCGCTCGCTCTCCATCAGGGGGGAAATGATTGCCTGGCTGCTGCCCGTCACTGTCCTCCTGTAATTACCCCGGCCCTTATTGGATGAGAGGCGGCGGGAGGCTGAGGCTGAGGACCAGACACACGACGCGCACGCAGCGGAACCGCCGGCCGCCACCTTGTGCTTCATCGATACATCAGACCGCTCTGCCGCGGTGGTGGTGAAGGCATTGATTTATTTGGCTGATCCTCATATTTGCACATTTTCTTCTTCTTTTTTTTATGATTATTTTTTTTCATTTTTTGATGCTTTATGATGAGAGTGAAAGAGACAGGAAGGTATGGGAGACAGAGGGGAGGACACGCAGCAGTAGCCTGGTCCTATACCAGAATCTCCTACTTCATTTCATTTGCACAGAGTCTGGCCTTTCTCCATTGACAAACGTTAACTCACTTGAAGGCGGGCGTCTGTTGGAGTTTGAAACTATTAGATCTGCCCCAGTGCCGCTCTGGATCTGCCATAACCAATCGCTGACGTTTGACTACAACTCAAACCAGCGCACTGTTTGCTGATTGACAAAAAATTGGCTGCAGAAAACCGGAGAATACCGCAAACCCAGACCTAGTACTGAAGGGAAAGGAAAATTGAAGCTGGGTCAATAGAATTGACCCGAATAGAAGCCGGGTCGCTGCGATCAGCACTGAGCCTTCGGGGTACCCGCTCTACCCGCTGGGCCACCGGGCGCGCCCCCACATTCTATTCTTGATTCAAATAGTGAAAGTTGCTCGAGGACCGGTCGGTGAGTGAAGTCGACCAAAAAGGCGCTCATAGTCCACACGAAAGAACATTTGAAAGGTGAAATGTTTTGCTCTCTGAAGACAACGGTTCAGAAGCGCCGGGTGCCAGAGTGGAGAATAGGACTCCGGGAACAGACCCTCCCAACAGCTGAACCCGTTCAGGGCTTGGCCGGGTTTCACAGACCTTGGGTTTTGTTCTGTGTGGCCCTCTGAAGCTGACTAAAGTCACCGTCTGAACGCCTGCCAGTAGTTCACAAGTTAGTTTGGTTGACTAACCCGCCACCGAGCCATCTGTCAAGCCAACAGCACCAAACACACAAGAGATCTGCACCATGTTGTGTGTGTGTGTGTCTCTCTCTCTCTCTCTCCTCTCTCTCTCTCTCTCTCTCACTCTCTCTCTGTGTAAATCTGTCCATCGTTTGAAGACATGACACAAAGATAACAGTCAGTGATTCACCCCATAGGCATGAATGCTAATAGCTGCTATTAACATAGGTGGTGGTGGGGGTGGTGGTGGTGGTGGGGGTGGTGATGGATGTGGTGGTGTGGTGGTGGTGACGGTGGTGGTGTGGTGGTGGTGACGGTGGTGGTGGTGGTGGTGGGAGAAGGAGTGGCAGGGCATTTCAAATGTGTGGAAGTGCGTCACGGGAATTAGTTATTGGAAGTTTGCAAAAGTGCCAGATCAACAGAATCAGGAGCGACGGCCACGGCCACAAACGGCGCATTCAGCTGCTCCGCGTGCAAACAAGCAGCTCGCGCGCCGCTCCTCCGTGCGTATTCTCGACAATTCCTAATTTGTCTGTCATGTCCGCAGCATATGCCTCAATTAGAGAGAGTCGCTTCCTAAAAGAATGGGATTGTTGGGCTTCTCTGGTGGCTCCCGCTTCCTTCCTCTCGCTGCCCGGAAGGGGGGAGGGGGTGAGGGTGGGGGAGGGGGGTGCTGGGTGGGGGAGGGGGGGTGCTGGGAGGGGGGTGGTGGGGTATTGGGTTTTGAAGTGCTACCGTGCCGTACATTAGACACAACATGGACTCCCTGGGGAGAAAGAGGCAGAGAGACTGAGATAGAGAGAGAGGCAGAGAGAGACTGAGAGAGAGAGGCTGAGAGAGACTGAGAGAGAGAGAGAGGCAGAGAGAGACAGAGAGAGAGAGGCAGAGAGAGACTGAGATAGAGAGAGAGGCAGAGAGAGACAGAGAGAGAGAGGCAGAGAGAGACTGAGAGAGAGAGGCTGAGAGAGACTGAGAGAGAGAGAGAGGCAGAGAGAGACTGAGAGAGAGAGGCAGAGAGAGACTGAGATAGAGAGAGAGGCAGAGAGAGACAGAGAGAGAGAGGCAGAGAGAGACTGAGAGAGAGAGGCTGAGAGAGACTGAGAGAGAGAGAGAGGCAGAGAGAGACAGAGAGAGAGAGGCAGAGAGAGACTGAGAGAGAGAGGCTGAGAGAGACTGAGAGAGAGAGAGAGGCAGAGAGAGACTGAGAGAGAGAGGCAGAGAGAGACAGAGAGAGAGAGGCTGAGAGAGACTGAGATAGAGAGAGAGGCAGAGAGAGACTGAGAGAGAGAGGCAGAGAGACAAGCTTTTTTGATGTAGAACCAAACTTCTGCCAGATTGGGGCAGGAAACTTAAAGTCCTGTGAGCCCTCCAACACAACCGCTCCCTAGCCACCGCCGCTACACGCCGCCCGCCTGCCCGTCGTTGTTACGTTCACGACGCAAACACACCGCCCCTGTTAAAGGCACCTGTCTTTAGACACCTGGAGACAGGGCACCGGGAAGCACTCGTTCCACCGCAGAGTCGCTCACCAGCGTCCGCAAGAGACTCAAGACTGTTCAGAGTTCACCCAGACTCTGCATAGCCTCCCCCCTCCCACCCCTCCGACTCAATGTATGTAGTACGTCCTGGCACTTGATGCACTTTTATGTCGTACTTAGTTATAGTACTTAGTGTAGAATCTAATCCTAGACATCTCTGTTGTATACGGGGAACGGGTTAACCTGGTGGTTGCTAGTGCCCGGCACTCGGTTCTATGAACATCCCTACAGTGCAGACAGAGATATATTGTTTCACCTTCTTCGGACAAATGTACTTATTGTAAGTCGCTTTAAGATAAAAATGTTTTTCTCCGACGCCGGGCGCCCAGCCAGCAGCCCCGGAGGACAATGACCGCGCCTCTCCATCGGGGGCAGGCGCCTCCCACCGTCCGCATTGGCGGTTCCATTCATCGCCTCCCAAGCATCACGATGAGACGAGGTCGGCGGTCGCGACGAGAGGTCGGTGTGAGCGAGAGGCCGCGGCACACGGCGGCTCGGAGCGCTGCAGAGAGGAAGGCGTTGCTGGGCATTAGTAGAGTCTAATGGGTGGGGGGTGGGGGCGAGGTCTCCCGTCTGTATCTGACAAACACCCCTGTGTACACAGGGCATCGCTTTACACCGTATCGCCCGTAACGGCCGGCCCGCTCAGACGACCCGGGCTGTTTGTCTGTCTGACTCTCTGTCTGTCTGCATCCTGTTTGTTTGCCCTGTGTGTGCAAGAGTTCATTACTCTCCTCCGCGCTTCATTACGGCTTAAAGAGGGCTGTCATCACCTCTCTCTCTCTCTCTGTCTCCTTCTCTTGCGCTCCCTCTCTCTCTCTCTCTCTCTCTCTCTCTCCGTTGTCTCTCTGTCTCCTTCTCTTTCTCTCTCCGTCTCTCTCTCTCTCTCTCTCTCTCTCTCTCTCTCTCTCTCTCTCTCTCTCTCTCTCTCTCGCCCCCCATGACAGCAAGACAAGTGCCAAACAACATGCTGTGCTGCAGAGTGTTTGTGTGTGTGTGTGTGTGTGTGTGTGTGTGTGTGTGTGTGTGTGTGTGTGTGTGTGTGTGTGTGTGTGCAAGGACATGGAAGTGAGTGTGCATGTGGGTTAGTTCTTGTGTGTGTGTGTGTGTGCGTGTGTGTGTGTGTCTTGGGGGGGAGGGGGATTACCTATTGTCTTTCATTTGGCAGGTGGAATTATTTGCCTGCTCTCAGGAGAAGGATGTGCCTCTTATCAGCAGCCGTAAAAGTCACCTGTCGGTTAGAGATCCTGTGGAATTAAATTAGAGATTCCTACTGGGAGTGGGAAAGAGGAATCACCGCAGTGTTGGGGGGGGGGGGTCATGGGGGGAGGGGTAAATGGAATTAAAACAGAGCTGACGGTGGGCAGTGTTGTGCGGGTTAATACATGGTAGAATAATGGTTAGAAAAACATGGCTCAAATTAAATGGATATACGACGTCATTATTGTTCTTTAGTGTTATTTCTGGTGTTTAAGCCAAATATGGTACAAGATTGATTTTCTGAAAAACACCAGAAATTTCAATTTTCTTCTTAATGATACCAATCTTTCATCCACATCCTGCGTTTGGGTGCTTGCACATTTCCCCGACCAACTCCAACGTCAGCCAGTAAGCCATACTGTGGTGATGGTTTGCTTTTGTCCTCTGGAGTCTCTTGCGTTGCGTTCTGTAGTTGGATATTAGTGTATTAGGTCCGTGTGCAAGCGGATTAATAGTGTCAGGGTCTGCTGTTTCATAGCCTCAAGATAGTTCAAGCACCAACAGTATTCCACCAACTTCTTTGCTTCACCTTGGACGGTCAAACACGGTCGTACACATTTCAAATCTGACATCACCGACATGGGAATGAAAACGTGTGTGGATGTGCTCGCTATGCGTGGATGTGCTCGCTATGCGTGTGTGTGCACGCTCACCAAGGCTGAGATGCAAATGCAGAGATCTTCAAATCCATCTGTGATCTGGGGCAGAGTAGGAGCGCTTCCGAATCATTACCCACTCCAGTGCCCTAACATGTCCAATTAACAGCATGCACATTCTGATTGCATGTTTTGAGGAGGCTGCTCTGCCTCTGTGACGGATCTGCCCGCAGCCTTCTGGGCTCTGGGCTTCCCGACCCACTGTGCTGGGGCTGTAGACTGCAAGCAGGAGCTGCACGCAGGCATTGAGCATTCTGTGAGGCATGTTTAAATATAGCATGTAGGACTTGCCTAACCCGCAGTAAAGGTCTGTAAAGTGACATGGTTATCTGTGCAATCTCATCTCCCCTTGTAGTCCCCCCCCCACCCCCCCTCACCGTGTGTGTATGTGCGTTTGTGTGTGATTATGTGTGTGGGGTTGTGTGTGTGATTGTTTATGTGATTGTGTGGTTGTGTGTGTGTGTGTGTGAGTGAGTGTGTTTTCCTCTTGGCTACATATGGGTAGCAGTATCAGCTAGTGCATGCCCTTGACTCGTGCTGTTCATTCAGTGAGTAACTCAGCTTTTCTCACGGTGCCCAGGGCGGTGCCCTTAGGCCAAGGTCAAGCTCTCTTCTCAGGCTTCAGGTTCCTGGTCGCTGCGTGCCTGGACCGTCATGGACCTCAATGCCTGGTGATTAGAATGATTAGATGTCTGCATTCATTCAATTCCATATCAAAAGCAAAGTGTTTAAAGTCCACGATTTCCACGATTATTTGGTCATGTGAAAATGAACATCTAACTTGGATTAAGATATACTTTGATAATAGATAATAGGAAATAAATCCCTCATGCCGCTAAAGCTTTTGAATGTAGGTGATACCTATCCATCTTTAAAGCTACTTTGAACTGTAACATGTTGTTTACCTTAGTGTATCTCTTGTTTACCTTACTGTATGTACAATGATGTACCATCACACAGGTACATCACTGTACAATGTGATTATTTCCAATGGATGTTCTCTAAACCACTTCTGTTTAAGCATCAGCTTGCTGTCTAGCTGTGTATCAGTTAACTTACTTTTGTCTTCATTGTGCAATGCAATGCCCCCCTCCATTTGGGGAGTGCAGTCACAATATATGTAGGCATTAGACGACTTCAACTGGCCTTGATGTAGTGAACTACACTGTGGGATGCTAGCGTTACACCCGAAGCACGCAAGACCATTTAGTGCATGTATCAGTGCTGTTTCTATCAGTAATACATTCAGTATTTTTTGCCACTGGAAGGCTATTCAAAAGGACATTGCAGTTATGTGTCCTTTCTCTGTCAACCCTCCACTGCCTTCATCCTTAAACAGAATAGAAAATAAAAACGTACATGCTCATGGTGTGTCTAAGGTTTGGATCCCTGCTTTCCTCTTTCTCTCACCCACTCACCCACTCTCCCTCTCTCTCTCTCTCTCTCTCTCTCTCTCTCTCTCTTTCTCTCCCCCTCTCTCACGCTCTGATTCCCCTAAGTCTCTTACCTCTCGTCTTATCTCCCTCTGTCCTCATCCATAATCCCTCTTCATTATTCTATTACTCTGTATCAGAGCGCTGCTAAATTCCAATATAATTAGTTGTCACATGGCACGATGATTAAAAAACGCTGCAGAAATAGGGGGACCGGTGACCTTTCCCCGACACACGCGCGCGACACGCCCGCCGCATGCAGAGCTGTGCCAACGCCGGAGCCTCCTGCTGCCGTCCGCTGCCCCATTCGGCCACGGCTCCATCCTCACTTCTACCTTCCTCCTTATAAAAGTGTCCCGAGCCCACCTCCTCCGCCTGTCCTCAGGAAGGCTGGGGCCCCTGGAGCCTCTGGTCGGGGGGGGGGGGGGGGGGGGGGTGGGGGCCTCTGGTCGGGGGGGGGGGGGGGTAGCAGCAGGTGAGCGGCCACGACACCAGCCCAGGAAATTCAATCAAGGAGCCCGAGTGCTCGTCTGCGTTTAGTTTATTATAGCCTGGCTAACAGAGTCCTCCTGCCCGGCCAGATAAAACCCAAGGACTGCTTCCTTTGTTGTTGCCCCCGCCCTCCCTCCACACACCTCCCTGCAGCCAGCTGGGCCGCACCGGGATTCCGGAGCATTCTGGTCTCTTGTGTGAGTTTGATAGCTTGAAATTACAATTTCTTTCAATGGCACCCTCACTTGACCACCGCACCCTCCCCCCCACACCCTCCCCCCCCCCACTGCAGCCTCCCCTACCCCCCCCCCCCCCCCCCCCATCCGCCTTTATACCCATCAGCCGCCACCCCTCACCCCACACCCCGCCGCAACCCACCTGCTTTCAAATTTCATTAAGCATCCTCCAGTACATTAACCCGCCAGCAAATCCGATTTCCATCCCGGGAGGAGGAGCGGGGTTAAATTGGCCTTTCAGGAGATCTGGATCCTGGTCGGACTTAAAAGAATAACATTGAAAGCGGCAGGCGGCCCACGTATCCTCTGTGTGCCCTTTAGACCCCAGCCTTAGCGCCTTAAGAATAGCCCCCCCCCCCCCAGCATTTGTTTACCAGGACACAATGCAACGGGGCTCTTTCTCCAACTAGCTTTTGTTTTGTTTTTGTTTGGAGAGCTGCAGGAATCAATCAACATCAAGAGCCCCCCTCCCCCGTCCCCCCCGCGCCCCCCCCGCCCCCACTAAGGCGCCCGTGTTGATGTCCTGAGGGTGACGGCGTCATCTCAGAAGAAATGAGGTGGAAAAGCTGCCGTCAGCAGACTACCTGGCGAGGTAAGAAATGGCACAGAGAGTGGAAATGGATTGGATGGACGGCAGTCGCAGCGAGACGTGAGTCCTGATCACACGCTGGCGCCGGGCCCTTTGTGTGACGGCACACGCTGATGTGCAGTTAGCAGAGGCAGCCATCCCCACAGAGTCGATATAAGCCGTGTGACCCGTGAAGGGCAGGGGTCAGCAGGGCTCGGACGCTCGCTCGCACATCAGACAGGTAGTGCAGATAGCAGATTGTGACGTGTCTAATGGGAAATGTAATTTGTATCAAATAGTGTGACATGAATTAATCGGAACCACTGACAGGCGCCAATCCTCCCTCCTCTTATTTTCCGTCTCCACTCCGGCCATGGGGTCATGCGCAGCGTTTCATTAGCTGGGAGGATGGAGATAGGGTTATGTAGGGATTCTGTCTGCAGTCTCAGAACAAGGAGAATTTAGAATTGGAGACTGTAGAGTCTCCAACATCCGCTGATGTTGAGGGGATTTTCTGCTAATTCATTAGTTTAAGTACAACACAAGCAGCGTTGGCTTGATTCAGGTCCTTTTCCTGCTCTCCTTGAGAATATCTTCATCCGTGTCAAAGTTGTAGTTTTTGATGTATTTCAGTTTTTATTTTTGGTGATATGTACTTGAATAGTTGATGTTCTTCTGGTGGGTGAATCCCAAGAGCAGAGAAACAGAACGTTTTTCTGTGAGCAGAACGTCAGTTAAACAACTCCTGCATAAACACGATTGGTTGAAGTGATTTCTTAAAAAATGGACCAGAAACAAAGGAATAGAAAGTTAAACAATGTAAAGGCTATTTGACATACATAACCGCCAAGCCCCCATTTTAGCTAAAGCACCCCTAAGGGAAAATGTGTTGATTTTACGGAGAACGTAATAAATCAACATTGAATAGGCTTTCCTGGGCTTGAACAACAAAAAAAACAGCACAGGTTCATGAAAGATGAGGCAATGTTAAATATTTAGTCTACACGCTTGGAATATGGAGCGCATGGGGTGACCTTAGAACAACACGGCTGTGTTTTGGTGCGACTGCGGTCATTATGGGGTTTGAAGACCTGATGGACACTAACGGCCTAATGGCTTTAATAGTGAAAAAGGTGAGGGCATTTAAAAGGATTGATTAAGGGATTTGGTTTCACGCTGAATGGCCCTAAGAGGAGGCTCAGACCGCAGCCAGGGGCCTAGAGAAACAAATATACCTGTCAGCTCCATCTCATCCAGATGTGAACACACACACACACACACACACACACACACACACACAAACACACACACCTACCTCAAATGCATACAAACACACGCAGATCATTGGTGAACAGACAATGTTTCCTTAAGGTGGATGCTTGTTGGTTTTCCCAGGCCAATGTTCTATCTCATAAAATGAAGACACGTGATATAAATACATACTTTTTAATTATCATTTTATCTGTGATTCATGCAGAGAAAGTAAGTACCAATTGCTGTTTTCTCTGTTTGGTTTAACTGTAAACCCGACCACCTCCATCTCTGTTGTGTCTCTCGGGTGAGTGGGCTGGCGTAACGCAGGTCAATGCCACTGATGGAGATAGTGGTCTATAAACGAATTAGCAAATCTAATCCACTATTACAAGATCAAGCTTTTACCCCACTGGAAAAAAACGGACTCACTCCGCACTTTTAGTGTAATTGCTCACACAATCGTGTTAATTTACAGGCGGTGTACCTTAATACAGAGACTATTTGTTCTTAACCAAAATGTTATGTTAATTCACAGGCTTTGAAAGCCTAAGGGAATGTGGTGCATCAAAGACTAGAACTGCGTCACCTAAAAGGTTTTGTAGTTAAATATATAACACACACACACACACGCTTTGACGTACACCTCCTCGCCAACCAAATCACTTTCTAAGGAACAATGTATGCAAACTGGCCCTTTTATTTCTTAAGGGGTATTATTGCTGCAAATGAGTGTGCAGTCACTGTTCTGAAACCTTATGAAAACAAAAGCATAGCAATGGCCACACACACACACACACACACACACACACACACACACACAATGTCTCTGTGTGCCTCCAGTCTCCAACGGCTTCTGGCTTCCAGACCTCTCAGCTGGTCACATCTGTGCGGCGGACCTGCCAACGCGGCGCACAGCCTCAGAGGCTCACACGGGCCACTCACACAGGGCTGTAGTTGCCTGGCAACCCTAAAACTGCTGTTGATTGGACGACATCCGGCTGCTGGGAACAGAGACGAGCGGGGTTAAATGAAGAGGTGGTTCGTTTGCAGAGAACATCTCCAGTTTTTCCTTCTCCTTATTTTGCCCTGGCCGCCGTCGTCGTGATATATATTAGCATGCTAACGTGCGAGTTGTTAGTGGGTTCCGGAAGGGATCAGCAGATCAAGCTTTGGGCCGTCTATTTGTTTTATTGTGCTGCTCTTTAGCTCATCGCCAGGCTGAGATAATGAGAGACAGGTGTGAATGCTTGAGGGGCTGAGTGCTGGTGAACCGGTTTGTTATCTCATTGAACTGATCGTTCAAACGGCCTCTCGCGCACGTCCCTTTAGAAACGCGTACAAACAGCATCCTGTTTATTTTCCTGTGTGTGCTTGTGTAGACCTTGTTGTGTGCTTGTGTGTATGTGTGTGCGTGCGTGCTTGCGTGCACGTCTTGGTGCGTGTTGGTGCTGGTGTGTAATGTAGTGGCTCATCATGACACTGTCATGCGCTAGCCAAGGGCAAAGCAATATAGTTGCCATGGGTGACTCCATTATGATCCAATTCCATCTATTCCACAGAGGACAGGAGGGGCAACAGTGCATCAGAACTGGAAATGTAACTCACTGGCTTGAGATGTCCGGTGCTATTTTATTTATTTTTTACGACAAAACACATATGCCATCAGAGAGGCTGCAGCAATACCAGGCCGCCACCTGACACAGGACCAGCCTCACACACACACAGACGGAGCATGTCTTTCTGTTTATTTGGATGGGATGTCTCATTGGGCAGCAGCTCCATTAGCACGGTGGCTCTCAGAGGGAAGCCGCGTCACGCTACATTAGGAACATATAGCCCTATGGATTCCCCCTCAAATGACTTTTCTCCATCTTTTATTTTTAGGAACTTGAGGTCCGTGTAGTATGTAGGCGATAGCGCCAACGCAAAAGTTCCGAGCAGGGATCTAAAATAACACAAGAACTGCAAATGAGAGACTATGGTACAGGGAAGAGCTCTCGGTCCGGGGGCAGAATCTCTTTTCTCCGGCTCTCTCCAGCCGAGCAGGGTAACATGACGAGGCCTGCGAGGTGGCGGGCTGCAGCCGTGTGTGGACGGTAATCATGTGGTGTCAATCATGCGCCGTAGGAATTCACTCAGGAATCAATCAGCCCAGGGAGACTGCTGCAGGTGGACAGGATGGACTTCTTGACTGGCAGCTTATTCTGTCTGTCAGTGGAGAATTGAGGGGAAATCGAACATTGCCGTGCAAAGGTATGGGCACAGGAGATTTAAAAAAAGGATTCCCGTGGCCCAAGTCGACCCCTTCCACCCCCCCCGACACACACACACACACACACACACACACACACATACACACATACTTGCACACATACTTGCACAGGTATAAACACACACATACACACACACACACACACACATGTGCAAGCATACACGCATGCTCATTATCAAGAATTTTTGTAGAGTTTATTTTTAAACGTAATAAAAGGCTCTCTCCCTCCTTGATTGGAGATTTTGCCTGGGTGTTAAAATAAAATAAAATAAAAAATAAAAAGCAGTGTGTGGTTCCATTCGAGCCAATCTCTCGCTCTCTGAAGGTTGCTGGAATCATCCGGAACAGCCGTGCAGTGTCACACATCAAGCATGTTAGGTCGGTATACTGGTGAACGATATTGAGACAGGGACCCTTTTATTTTCAAAACTGCACAATAAAACTAGGAGCAATCTCAACAAGGCCACGCCAATAAACCCCGGGTCAGAGGGAAAGGATTCTTCAATCCCACGTTCAACACTTGAATGTTTACACGCCAATTCACCTGTCGATAAAGCAGCACATTTTCCATTGCTGCTCTATAATAACCACCGTCAGCACCGCAGAGGATTCCAACGGCTGCAGTGTCTCTGCATCCTGTTCAGTCGCAAATGTCGCCGCCCCCCTTTTGTTGACAGGCTTCATAAACATTTTAACGGCCGTTTTATGGGGCCGTAATGCGTGGAGCACGCACCCACCGGGGGTCCCCGACGGCTCCGTCTTTAGAACTGACTGGCATTGTAATTTACCGCTGAGAAGGCAGTTTGTAATTAGTCACAAACTGCAACACACAAAACTAAAAGGACTCGTGGAAAACAATAGAGAGGGTTTTCAGGGACTAAGCCAGGGTTGTTAATATGGATTCGATTGCAATCCAACTGCCTTCATCTCGCAGCACCGCAGGGCTTCAAGAAGGCTTGTGTTAAGAAGAAGTACTCTGTCTAAATAATGAGCTTATTAAAATCTGTGAAAGTTAGAAAATAGCGGTGGCTTCGAGGGTCTGTTGATCCAGGGGAATAAGTTGAGGCAAATTAGGTTTGAGTTTTAGTTTTTCACATTAAATCCTAAATGTTTGGCTTTCGGCAGCAGTGAGTATCACAGTATGTCACGACTACTTTTTATGTCACACAAGCATCGATTGCATCTTCCGGCTGTTGGTTTACAAGAGACGGTTCACCAACAGGTCTCTGAAATGTGAACACCACATGGGTTTTTACATCGTCAAGCTGACGTACTGCAGGCTGGACTGGGTGTTTTGGAATATAGGGAGGTCTGGAGAGCTAATTGTGATCTAACATTGTTTGGTGCACTCTATCACTCAGCAATGGTCTAATAGGCCTCTACAGTAACTTCATCGCCCTTAAACAAACAACCGTAGCAGACAGCATTCAGGCTCAGGAAGCCAGCCCCATCAATGTTTCAACAAAAAGAAGAGATTGATGGAAATAATTGTTCATTTGTCCAAATAAGCAACGTGATTTTCAGAGTATTTCAACATGTTTACCGTCTTCGGGCATTTCTTAAATTTGTGCTAAAGGTATAGCTAAGCCAAGATATAATGACATCTAATCTGCTGAAATAAGGTTTGACCAATCACAGAGGTGAAAGTCGGTCAAATGTTTGAAAAGGAAAACGGGCTTTTCTTTCGAGTATCATTGACATGGAAAATGAAATAAACACTACAGCATAATAACTGTCCCACACTCACCCAGTTGCCTCTACATTATTTACAACATTCTGTGCCATTTTTTTTATTAGCAAAAACCACACGGAGGGGCAAGATGGATTCTGTGGATTTCGCACATCCACCAGAAAGTGGCAGCGACAGCTAAATAATGATGTGTTTTTTTTTTCCCCTCTATCTGACATTTCCACCACAACTTGCAACAAGACATTTTTTCCTCCCAGTCTTAGAGAAAAATAAATCAAAGTTCGATGATCTGGGCTCTGCGGCTTGTCACTGAAGATCAGCCCTGAGATCCTGTGCTCTCCTTGGTGCTGGAGTGTCACTCAGCCGGCCGGGCTGCGGAGCAGGGAAATAGAGGGATTATTAGGAATCTTAGAGGGGATTCAGATGGTCACGGCTCTCTGGGGAGCAGAGAAAACGCTTGTCTTCCCTCTCTCCCCCCACATCGCCTCCCCGGTCTCTGCCATACCTTGCTGTTTTATTTTTGGTTTTCCATACACACACACCCACACCCCTACACACACACACACACACACACACACACAGAGTCAGAGAGAGATAAGAAAATAGAAGGACAAAATAGAGAGAGCAATAAAGTTCAACAGCGTGGGGGCAGTGCAGGGTACCTGTAACCCGGTCTGACCTTATGTACTGACACATTAGAAAGACTACAAACATGGGGTCACGGCCTGCAGGCTCAGTGAGAGGAGATGGGTGTCACGGTGGCTTTTGATTTGCAGTTGTCGCCGCTGCTGTTTATGTTGTGCTGGGAGGGCTTATGTTCCATCCCTGGATCACACATGCTCTTGAAATAGTCTCTGTTTTACACAGAGATAGGAATGATCAGGGCCAATACTAATATACTAATACGAGCATATAACAGTCAAAAAAGAACAAATATGTGAAGGAATATATCTGTGATTTCTGTGTGAATTTCAAATCCAAAGATGAGGATTCAACATTTTGTTTATTATATTGTGCATATTTCATAAGGGTGTCACTTGCCATTCCTTCAAACAAACACAATGTGTATTTCTAACATTGAGATATCAAAGTATTTCTATCCGTTGAATGTTTCGGGTAGCTATAGATTTCAATTGCATTTCTGTTTACACTTACCCCTACACTGTACGCCTTCAATGAAATTCACCGCAAATCCAATATTTCTCCAAGATGTGTTTGGGAGAACCGCCCAGGAATTTTGAAAGCGGCCCTCAGGCTAGACGTACATTTTTAATACCATTTTTATAGATAATGATAGCCCAGAACTCCGAAAGGAGACATTTGGTGGTGCTTCAGAGCAATTTCATTTGTGAATAATTCATGGTAAAGAAATGAAACTTTGACTGAATCTAATTTCAATTTAAATGTATGGAAAAGGGGAATAATGAAGGGATGAAGCGTTCTCTCCAGTATAAACATTGGTCCAGATGCTTGCAGATGTTGCAGTCTCGTCTGTGTGCATAAAGTACCAGACTTAGCCTCACTAGATCACTACACATGCATTAATATGATGACAAACGATACACTCTTGTATCTCGTCATTTGTCTGGATAAACAGAAAATCTTCCCCATATGGCACGGTAGATTATGAGATTAGCAAAGAACAGTGTGGTTGGGTTTTGTTTTTCACAACATAACTGTGTGTGTGTGTGTGTGTGTGTGTGTGCGTGCGTGCGTGCGCGTGTGCGTGTGCGCGTGTGCGCGTGCGTGTGTGCGTGCATGCGTGCGTGCGTGCGTGCGTGTGTGCATGCGTGTGTGTGCGCGTGTGTGTGTGTGTGTGTGTGTGTGCATGTGTGTGTGTGTATGTCCCTGACCTCAAAGAGATCTCAAGGTCTTCGTGGCATTTCTCTGCTCATGTGCCACGTAGCCCCACCCCACGATGTCCACGCCTTCACTCTCACAGGTCAGCCTTAAAAAAAAAAAAAAAGAAGCAGAGTTAATGACAATGTCAGATAGTGATCCTGGCATTTTCCCCCCCGTTGACATCTTCAATCCCTCCCACCCCTTTTTTACATTTCATATCTGCATGGGCCCCGGGCTGGGGGCCTCCTGACGAAAGGCCAGGCTGGATTAAAGTCTCAGCGAGGATGCGGGGATGTGAGCTACCTTATGGACAAGCAGGCTGCGAGGCTGGGGCGCTTAAAGCCCTGTCTGGGGCGGGCGTGGGGGTCTCAGGCGGCCGCTAAGCTCTCATCAGTCTCGCCCCTCAGTCCTCCGCTGCCTCTCCCACATCAGGGCTCGCTGACATGTAATGGCAGATTGTAATTACTTTGTCCTCTAGCTCCAATATGTTTTCCTCTTCTTCCTGTTTCCTCTCTCTCTGATTGGGGGATCACTAAATGATCTGTCAATGAGCATGACAGTAGAGGGGAAAGGATAAGCAGAGAGAGAGAGAGGGAGAGAGAGAGAGAGAGAGAGAGAGAGAGAGCGAGAGAGAGAGAGGGTGTAAATGTTGTGTTTGTTGTGATGTCGAAATGTGATACGATTTGAATGCAATCCAATCCCTTACAACAGCCACAGGATATCTCTTTCTGAGTAGTTGAACCTGCCTTTATTGCAAGTATTATAGTAGTATACAAGTTATTTTTCCATTGCCTTTTCCCATACAACTGGTGGCTTAGCAGAAAGTATGAATGTTTTCTTTCACATTGACTGAACCCAGGAGGTGACGGATGCGTTTTGTTGGCTAAACTTGTTATTCTCCCTGTTTAACAGGACTCACACGCCCTCACATTCAGCTTTTACCCCTCCACTTTCCTCGAGCCTGTTGACTCATCACTCGAAAAAGCATATATATAAAAAAAAGGAAAGCTCAGGTAAAACATTAATCCCAATGGCATGCGACCAGTTGTCAGCTTTTCTCATCTACTTAACGCATTGTGTAGATTAAGTGTGTGCTCCCCATATTCCCTGCTCCACGCGTGAGGAAGAAAATGTGTTTCTTAGTCTTGCAGAAATCTCCCCCGCCGCCCCCATCCCGTCCCCCCCACCCCCCCATCCCGTCCTCCCCCCCATCCCGTCCTCGCTCACCGTGAAGGATAAGGATATCCGAGCTTCCCTTGTTAGCATGGAAAACATTGCATCTTATTATTTGGCTACGCTTCATTTCCAACTGTGAATGAGGTGGTGGTGCTGGTGAGGGGAGGCGGGGCGATAGGAAATATGTGTGAGATTACTCTGTTAAACAATTTGGTTCTGCTTAATATTGGACTGCTTTGGTTTGGTCATGGGACTGCGCGATGGGCATGGATGGGAAATGATTGAGATGCATAGCAGAGCGCGTGGCGGACTGCTTGCTCGGCTAAGCAGGCCCACTTCACCATAATAGGAGGTCATCCCTGGTGGAGTGTGGAAATGTGTCTAATTAAAACAAAATGCTTCATCAAGAGGAAGGCGCCAGAGCACCGCCGCTAAAATAAATAGCTAGCAATTTCCTGAGATTCATATCCTGATAAACATCTTATTAAAAAAAAGCCCCACTGTCTAATGGAAATGGTTTGCATTGTTGGAGGTTTTTTTTCCACCTTTCTTGTCTCTATCTCCCTCTCTTTGTCCCTCTCACTCTCTCTCTCTCTCTCTCTCGCTTTGTCTCTACCTTTCACTTTTTACTCCTCGGCTAATATGGACTTTATCCATTTTCCAGTTCCAGTTCTTCGGTATTTGTTCACCTAGCAGTGGCGTGGGCGTATAAAACACTTAGCGCTGTGGGCACAGAAACTAATTGTTCTTTTTCCTCACAACATTCTTATCCACGCTGGATGCTCAATTATGCCAGAAGAGTGTGAAAACACACGCCATCTACACCTTTTCTTCCCTTTCTCTGTATTGTCCTTTTACATTCCTTTCATGTTTAATTTTATTATCAAATTGTATTATTTCATTCAATTGCAAATCCACAGCAAATGTCTCTCCAAGGCCATTGGCACGCCTATAAGTAAGTCTCTGGTATTAATAGGCAACAAATCAAGTACTTAGTTTATCCAGTTTATCCTTTTAGCCTGGTTGTTTTGTCTGGAGCCCTGCGACCGGGTGCCTGGAGAACACAGCTGAGACACTAAGTCACTCACCACATCATCACTCTAGCAGACACTGCCCGTCCTGTTTACTGTGTACCGCTTCTTCCCGCAAATAGAAATCGACTGAGCACAGTCTGTTTCTTATACGTTCTCTGCCTCTCGTTACTTATCAGACTACTTAGTGCAGGAACAGTCAAGTCCTCCCTCCGCCTTGAGAAACCAAAGTGCGGCGCCATCAGCACTTGTCAGTGGTGTGTGTGTGTGTGTGTGTGTGTGTGTGTGTGTGGCAGGCTGCTGGATCACCATGGGTGGGCCATTACTGATGTAATGGGCCACCTGTATAATGTGTGTGTGTGTGTGTGTGTGTGCATATGCACACATATATTGTGTGTGTGTGTGTGTGTGTGTTACTGAGTGGAAGTTGCATGGCAGTGGTCCCCGGGGCCTCTTGAGTGTGTATCCGCGGCTGCCCACTCTAACAGGTGGATGGGCGCCAAGGGGACGGGGGGGGGGGGGGGGGGGGTCTGGACGAGGGTCTGGACGTCCATAATGGACCTGCTTCGAAGAACCGCACACAGAGACGTCTCCCTGGACACGCTACACGCTACCCTGGCCCTGCCCTGTTTTCTGGGTAATGGAGGCATGTGCTCCATACCTCCACTAGAGTCAGTCTGAGGCTCTTGCTTTACCCTGAACATTACACACGTCCGTTATCATCTCAGAATTTGTATTTAGAAAGTGTTGAATGTGCAAGCGCAAAGAATTGAATGGATGGATAATGGATACCTTTGGTTAGCGGAAGTGCCTGCTGCCTTTTCAGTATGCCGACACGGGCGCTGTGCTGGTTTAGTGGGCCGATCGACCAGGAGTGGTGTTGCTGAGCATTGCTCTGATCTGATTGCTTTACCTTAACGGTGACGATACGGTTAAAGGCAATGGAAATATAATGCAAGATGTTTCTTTTTTTCAAGGTAACTCCAGATTGTCTTTCTCTGGAGCATGGATGAACAGAATGGACATGGGTCAGTAGAGAGAGGGAATGGAATGCCAGTGGAGATGTCAAGTTACTCCGACCTCCACTCATGATTTCTTCAGATATGGTCCAAGAGGTAAGGGGGGGGTTGGGTGGGGGTAGCGATGTGAAGGCATCACAAGGAGCCTCTTTGAAACCTTCCAACCTGGTATGAAATCGCAGCGTGCGAGACCCCTTTGATCTGCAAGCGGTGGAGCGGGCGACCCCGCGTGCTGCCCATTACCGACCCACCTCCCCGACGCCTCCACCAGCTGACCGCTGCTGGGCTCACTGGTCACTCAACTGACCAGCCGTCAAATCAGCTTTTGGGGATTTGCCCACAAATGACCCCTCCCTCCCTCCTTCCGTCCCTCCCCCCTCCCCTCTGTCTATCTCCCTGCCGTCTGGACTACCGACAGACAAATGCACTAATTGAAACACACACATCCCACTGAAGGCAGTGGACTGTTCTGATGGCCGGTGGGTCTTGCTTGGTTTGGTCTGTACAGTAGGTAAGGAAGAGCGCTGTAACGTCTATGGTGTTTCTTGACACAAACAACAGGCAGCTTGAGCAACATGACTAACCCCTGCCTGCTCCCTTATCACATGGCATCAGTAGTAAACACAACTTTAATCATTGTGGTGGTGCTGTTTAAGCCCAGTTTTCCTTACCATTGTTACTTTGTGTGGAAGATGATTTTCTTTGCATTTCTCATTTTAGCTCAAACATGTTTAACATAAATGTAATACAAAATATTGCATGCTACAAGGACTTTCAACTGCGACATACATAAGCCATTCGGTGCACTCAAATTGCATGGACACATGCATTCGCCATACATAGCATATCTATATATCATTTTCCACCAGAGGAGCAGAACCTCTCTGGGCGGTTCTTGGCACTGCTATTACTCTCGATATGAATTGAGTTATGTTCCAATCAAACAAATAACGGCTTGTTCCAAACAGGGTGGAGATTAATGGATTGAAAAAAGTCTGTATTTGATTACCAAGGCCTGCCAGGGCTTGACTAAGATCCATTTGAGGGCGAGTATGGTGGAACTCCAATCTGGACACCCTCCAGCTATTGACCCTGTCTTTAAGTGGTCGCTGTGCTCTCAGTGTACTTACACACTAGTTGGTTCACCTCGTCCTCCTTCTGGCAGTTTGGCAATACTTTTGATGGCAGACAACACACTAACACACACTTTGCATTATTAATGCATCAGAGAAGTGGGCTAGCCTATTTTTGTCTGATCAAACACAGCGGTGGTCTGCATGTGTGTATGTGTGTCTTTGTGTGTGTGTTTGCATGCCTGCGAGCGTGTGTGCATGGACCCCATCCACAGCATTTTAGAAGAAGGCTCCATGTCTTTTTCTCATCTACTGCTATCATATATGCCTACAAACATGTTATTATGTCCGCCTCCCATCCATTCAGTATGTTGGGGGATTTAGCAGATAGATAGATATGTAGACATGTTTTGAAATGAAACTCAATATAAAGTAAAGCATGGTTTAATGTAAAAAACTCAAGGAGGAAATAACTCTTCCCCACCCCTAGCTATGTTACTGTGGCTGTTCTCAAAGAGGCAGCTTCACACTTGTGTCTATAGATGGCAGTATTTTAACAGAGTTGACGAGAGTGACACTCATAATAGGCGCACACCAACCACACGACTTCATACAAATTATTGACTGTCAAGAAAGCTGTAAAGCACTATTTAGGATTGTTGTAATTACGTAGTATACTCAGATGGATGCAAATACACCAGAGCCTTTAGTTTAATTAGCCTAGGTGGCATTTTTATCCATTCTTTATAGGTAAACCGCTGCATAGGTTTCCCTTTTAAGAATTACCTCTGAAACGTTTAGACTGATAAAAGTAACACATAAATTCCTGCTTACAATTCCAAACGACATCTTCCCTGTACACCCGATTGAGGCACCGTTCCCTTCTGTAACATTAGGGCTTATCATTGGCGGCCCTTATGAGGGATTGTTCATGACACCAATTGTTAAATATGATATATAACAATTTTAACATAAAAAACAATGCATATGCCGATGTGATATACTTATTCAGAATAAATATTAAATACTTATTCAGAGTTAAATATGAATTTATCTTTAAAGTGTAAGTGAACCCCCTGTTTCAGCTGATGATTTGTTTAAATGCGTTTGGACAGAGGGCTCTAGGAAGGAGGGGGTGTTACCATCGACCCATACAGGTGTTATCCCATGTGTCCAATGGTTACCACTCAAGTCACGGCAATTCGTGATACATTTTTGTTTAAGCTAGTACGCGTATGAGCGTTAATATGAGCTATGCTGTATGTGAAATGGCTTTATACTAGTGTCCGAGTAGCTCAGCCCTGTGTCTTTGACGGACTGAGGCGCGCCCCCTTGCTATCTCGTTTACCTTCGTCGTGACGTCACGATCATAACGGCACCTGAGTAGTTCTGCACCGAGTCCAACGGCTTGGCGGAGACTGCTAAAAACGACGAATTTCACACCTAAATCACCGTATTATTTTATTAACAGTGACAAAACGTAACACCAGCCTTGGTCCTCCATTCTTCTGACGTGACCATAGAAGACAGAATTACAACTTAAAAAAAAAAAAAAAGGATTTTTGGGGTTCACTGGCACTTTAATTTAAAAGTACGAGCGGCGACGGTTAGGCAGCGAGCGGGAGGGGGCTGGCTCTAAACCCGAGCTGTAGTAGCCTGTGCGGGCGGTAGTCTGCACTACTGTACACGGTGGTGGTGCCCGCGGTTTAGCGCCACAAAGCTGTCAGTCTCGGCAGCCCTGTGAGAAGAAGGCGGGGTGCTCTTTTTGAACCAACCTCGTGAATCACAACACCGGACCGCGGACAGCCAGCCAGACAGACAGACAAGACAGTCAGTCAGGTTGTAGAGTAGCTGAGAGAGGCTGTTCTTCTGGGGGAACTACTGAAGGAATGTGCGGTCGCATCGGCACAGCGTTGTAGCGTGAGGAACTGAGGTAGACGGGTCGGTTTCCCGACGTCAGAGTATCTCGAAGTTAGGCGCTAAATGACCGGGCGTAGATTATTAATTATTGTATATTACTCCGCGTAGTGGCGGTGGAGTGACAGCCGCGGGGACAGGGTGCAGGCTGCATGAATGAAACGCCGCCGCCGCACGAGCAGCTCGCTTAAGGCTATAATATCGCATTTTTCTAGGAATTGAAAGGGGACTACATCTTCAGCATCTGCGAGGAGCGTCGTGGTGCCAGACTTTCTTCATCTGGATCCGAGCATCAGTTTTAACTGTGGCAGCCACGCTGAAGGGAATTACTCAAAAACCCAACTGGAAATAAGAGGTAAGGTCGATACTGTTGTTGTACAGCACCCTGGTTTTTGTTTTATTTAAATCCTACTCCAATGATGGAGTAGACCTGCTAGTAGCCCTAATGGATTGTGTGTAAGGGATGATTTAGGGAAGCCGTCCACTGCGGAGGGGCAGCTGATGAAGGGGCATCGTTTATGAGGCTGGGGTTGTCAGATGAGAAAGCAGCACATATTGTGGAGGATTGTTAGTGGTTGTGGCTCTTTACCGCAATACCATGGTGTAGTTTGTAATTCGCGTTCTTTAAATGTGTGCTTATTCAAATCAAACCACATTCTTGTGATCCATCAATTTGTGATTTGAATTTTGTCCCCCAGAAAAACAGTGTTGAATTTTTCTGGCCATTGTAGCCTTTTTTTTTATGCCATACTTTTAATTGAACCACCAATAAATACTCAATCACGCTACGCGTTGAGACAGATTGGGACATTGTTCAATGGTGCTGACTGTTTAGTTTGACAAATGCATTGGTGCTATACTCGCTTGATTTTAACATAGGCCTATTGTCAATAGCACTAAATAGCCCAATCATTTTGCCTTTTTGAATTTCACTGGGAACCTATACAGATCTGCGCAGCATAGGTGGGCAGGCTCTATATTGGAGATTATATTGGAGAACCGTGACAGACCGTTGGGGTTATAACCAGTGACATTGCAACAAGTGATTTTTATTTTTTGATATTATTATTTGAATGCGCTTGAACCGTCCATAATGTTCAGACTTGTCCAGAGTGCCGAAAAGGTCAAAGCGGCCAATCACTCATTTGAAGTTTAAATATACATTCTCTCTATTTCAAGAATCGAACCCACAACGTTCATTAGGTATCTGGAAATATAGCAATATACCAAAAATATTTGGCTTAGCCTCAATCATGTAAGATTTCCAACTCTCCTTTTAGTTACTCGTCTGTCGACCAGCAGATGCACTCACACGTCTTTGCCTCAATGCCAGCGCACGTTAAGCGCATATTATG
>NC_140285.1:15427495-15434541 GCF_964030765.1 Micromesistius poutassou
CCTTTTCACAGCCCTCTGAATGTAAGTCAGTTTAGCCTGGCACCATCAATAATCAATTAGCTCGTGTCATGGTTGGATATGGGTTTTTTTGTGCGAGGGGAAGTTGACAATAAGTGAGCAACAAAAGGGAGCGGGTGAGAGGGACGAGAAGGAGGAGGGGGGGGGGACCTGCTTCAGATGCCAAGGGGCAGCTGTCGCTGGCAGATGACCATGGGTTTTGTGTGGTGGTGGAGATACGTGTCTTTGAGCGGGTGCATCAAATGCAATTTTTGTTGAAGTGCCGGGTGCATGTTGCTTTCTTTGTCCGGGTGCTCGGTTTTCTTTGCCTATTCTGCATATGTATAGTGTGTGATTGCACGTGTGTGTGTGTGTGTGTGCGCACATCGGTGTCCAAGTGTCCTTTTGTGTGGGCCTGCCGATTCATGGTAAACATCTAGGGCAACCACAAACATTCAAACATGTCTTGCTGCATACACCGCCCCCTGGTGATGCGGATGCCTCCTCCTGCCGCGGTCGCCATGGTTACAACCGACAAGGGGCAAAGGCATTACTTGTCTAGTCTGCTCATGTGCCGCTTAGAAGCATCGCCAAGGGCAGCTTTGTCTCTCCGCGATAACAACCAGCACTCCTAGCCTGTGACAGCCATGAGCTCACTTTTTTCAAAAAGCAATGCCTTTCTCCTATAGACTTAAGCTTGTAGTCAGTCACAGGTATGGAGCACAGCCAACCGTGACAACGTATTTGCATTAACTAAATTCTTCTTTTAACAGTTTGTTTTGCCTTCCCTCTCAATGGATGCCTGCTGTCTGGCGGTGTGGTCTGGGGGTTTGAGTCAGTGCTCAGCCCCGCTTTCCCCCTGCCTGGTCCTGTTGCTCTCACCGGCTCATTGACATGTAGCCGCCTGCATCAAGACCGTCCACATTGTTACTGTTCTCTAGTCAGCCGAGGCCTTATCTGGCTTCAGAGCTCCTCTCCTGTCTCATTGGAGGGACGACCTCCACAAAGCCCCACGTTTTGGTTGAAGAGAGAGGCAGAGATGCATTCCACCTCCCTCTGTTCCCCATGCACCCGGACACGCGTCCTCTGATAAACACCGTTGTAGACAAGGGATACACTGGAATTAGCAGATGATGAAAGACGTTGAAAGTACTTTCTTAAAATCTGGCCCGTCATCACGGTGTCGGTTTCCCTGTAGTCTCTCGTCTGTCTACATTTTAACCCTGCATCAGGGTTAACTGCCTCCTGAATAATTCAGCTGCTTCCAACGCAATTAAGACTTTTACCTTGCACTTTAGAAATGCTGGGTATACAAGGTTTGTGAATGTGGGTATTTGGGAAATGGCTTTTATGTAAAAAAAAAAATATTGTCTGGTGTTACCTCCTTTGAATTTGCCACTGTGTCCAGATAAGGTGAAATTACTGCATCTCATGTTTATGCATGAAAGCATGGTGTGCAAATGGGGTATTAAGAAAAGCGGGCAGCTCTCACTAATTCTGGGCTGTGAACTGGTTGTCTTGACTACATTTCGTCGAATGGCAAAGAGCACTTACAGACTTGTTCTTTTATGTTCTGCAGTTTTTTTGCAGAGAGTGACACAGACCTGAACTTTGTGACTTTCCATCTCTTCCCGTGAGCCATGTGGAACTAGAAAAACACATCGGAATAAATAGGGGCACTCTGCCAGTCACTCTGTGTCCATCTCATTGAAAGTTATCTCCAAAATGGCCGCTGTTAATAATAAATCAACCAAACCAGGCTCTCTGCAACATTGTGCCCCACACAAATAGCTGATATTTGTTCCTGTCTTGCCAAACATGATCAAGATAAATCCATCGTGCTGGGAAGTTAGTTGTGTGTATTTCTCCGCTTTGTCTGCTTCCTAGTGTGCCCTTTTGCTGGTAACAAGGAAACAATGCTTTAGCTCAGCAAAACAGAAGGCTCTCTTGTAGAGAGAAAGACATCCTCCTGCCACTTTCATGACCAATTAAACGGGGAACATGACAGCGGCACATTCAATAGGACTGCGCTTGACGCAAAGAAAACGTTCAACCTATGTCTTTTGGCTTGTAGTGGAATGCAATGCTGTGCAAAATAAATAATCTCTCAAGAAATGTGCTGCATCACGTATAATGCAAAGCTGAACGGCAATGTGGGTCAAAGGCATTGTCTTCCTTTAATCCTGTAGTGTTTTAATGGAATGACGGCGGCAAACCAGGGGGTTTAAGACAGTTATGCTAAGTGTGACAGCCCCGAGTCCCGGGGCAGGAGACTTGAATTCCCTGTATTGTCCATGGAGATGTTGATCAAATATGAAAGGTTTGCATGCCCGGGGAGACTGGGGCGGGGGGGAGAGGAGCCGGGCAGGTTTGTGCTTGAAAGGAGTGAATGAACATCTTCTCATGTCTTAATCTGCAACAGTTGGGGGATTTACAGTAGGGGCTAATGCTGCTAAAGTGGAGGGTCTAGCACAGAAGGTAGGTTCACTAATTCACTTTCTTTTACATGATCACAGAGGTGGATTTACCCTCACACATGTTAGTTTATCCTCCCTTACGGAGGGGGACACCGATTAGAGCAGGGCATTTAGACTTGTTTTCCTCCTTTTCTCTAAGATTGTGGGAACATTGTTCACACAGGCTGGAAGTGATTTGCAGAGATTCGTATTGCGTTGGCTGATCATACAAGAATTCACCATCGATTTGGCAGATGTTGACCTGCAAAGTGAAACATTTTATTAGCATGCATGGTCAATGTAGCAGCCGTTCAACTTCTATACAGCATATAATCCCGAAACGGTCGCTTCGATTGAAGTTTCCAATTCCTTGTAGTGTTTCTCAGGTAAATAACGTTCCATTGCCACTGTAAAGGTTTGACGGTTAACTACAAAAGTTAAGAATGCTCTTACGGATGAGCACAATGAGCACAACCACTGTCGTTTATTCTTGTAACACTTTTTCGCTTTGACCTCTTCTATCCGAGTCTTCAAAGCTGACAATTAATGGCTCAGATACGCCGGATCACATGCACACACACGCTTCTGTCGCATTGCCTCTGCTTCTCTCAGCTCTGTCTGTTCCCAGCTTGTTTACCCGTAGGGTGGGGTACATTAAGAGAATGTACGGCCGCGTCACGTGTGCTGGAGGAACGTTAGCACCTATTTACACTCACCTGTCGTACGGCAGCCTCCCCCCCCCCCCCTCCCCCCCTTTAGACAAACGCAAAGGGCTTTTCTGAGCTTCTGAAACGGTTAGAAAGAACAGGTAGAAGCCGTCGGGCAATGTGCCAGTGTTGACATAGGCCTGGTTGACGTTGGTCGACGACATGCAGAACACAAACAAACTCAGGCTGCTGCTGTGTTTTTCACAACCTCCCCCCTCTCACAGACACAAAAACATAGACACACACACATACATATATCTATACATACACACACACACACACACAGGCACACACAGGCCCAGGCCCCTTTGTAATTTCCTCTCTATTCAGGGATTGGCCGCTGACACAGGCATTGACGAGTCTTATAAAGCCTGACTGTGTTAGTTCTGCTGTGTTTGTACAGTACGAGGCAGAAGCCTGTTCATGAGGAGAGCCGTTATGCAGTGTGTCTGTAGGGCCCTGGGGTGCCATGCGTCAAGATTAACATGCCCGCCTCTTTCCCGACACTTCTTACCGTGGCCGCCAATCAAACACACTGGAAACCGACCAAAACAAGCTACAAACATAATTATATACATATGAATATTTCTGCGTTACGTATGACATTGTTGTTTTCCTTGCTTGGGGCTGGTTATTAATTGTCATTTCATGCCTAATTTACTCTTTGTGTAAATTAACAGCGGCCCCTACACCAGTATTCTGTGTTGTTTCTCCCTGTACCTATTTACCGTAAAGGGGTCTTCATTAGGTAGAGAGGAGGAGCAGGAGGAGCCATCTAATTACACGGAGGGATTATGACGTCAAGCTGCATTAGAGAGCACCTTTAGACGTCCCCGCACCGGACGAAGTGATGACTCATGGGTAATTCATCTCAATGGGATGACACACATCCTGCAAATGATACGACTCCGCACTTAAGGTTGAATCAATGGCGGAGTAGTGGAATCCACGTGACGGGACGGATGAAAGAAAGGAAAACGCAGGCGGGGGTCGATCGAGGGGGGAAAATCCTGAAGGCCATGCTAAGCTCCTCCCCCGAACCCGGCTCAGAGGTCACCAGGAGGTCACCGCGAGTGGCACCCAACGGGCTGACCGCGGCGGCATCGTGTGTGTGTTGACGCACGGCATCCACAGTCTGCGGTACAAAGAAAATAAACACACACACACACACACACACACACACAAGAGGAAAGCCAGAGGTCTGTGATTGTCTCGCATGCCACTTAGTCATACAGGAAGGAGCGGAGGGAGCAGTGGAGGAAAGGGAAGGAATGAGGGAGGGAGCTAGGAAGGAACCGGAGGGCAAGGCCTGCCCTGAGAACCCTGGAGTGGAAAGAGGCCGTGGCTTTGCTGTAGCTTAGGTTCAGCCATTAAAATACGGACAAATTAGTGTGCAAAGGCACTGTTGTTGAATGCTCCAATGGCCATTTGAACCAAATAAACCTCCTAAACTATCTCTCTCTAGCGCTAGTCAGACGGAGCCAGACCGAGACGGTCGCAGCGGAACAAGCGCGCGCGCTCGCTCTAATTAGCTCACTTCAGCGTGTCTGCGTTCCCTGGCTGCTTGTATTTGCACTGCTGATGAAATGCTGAATGAAGCTTTTTTTTTTGTTTTTTTTCTTCTTTCTTTCAGTTTCTTCTTTTCCCTTCCCCTTTTTTAACCCTCGGAGCATTACGTGTTCTCTACGGCACGAGGCAGTCGATTTTTATCGTTTCTTTCTTTCCTGTTATTGCGCTTTCTCTACTGGAGTGTGATTATATGTTTTGCCCGACGACTCAGTCTGAGGCGGGAGAGCTGCAGCGGCCGGCCGTGCTGTTTTGTTTGGCCCAGAGATTGACTGCCGAGCTTCAGCTCCATGTTTTATAGCAGCAGACCCCCCCTCCCCCCCCACCACCGCCTCACTTTTCGGTAAATTCCAAGTAATTGTGGCACGAGGCACAAATGCTGCTAGGATTACATGCGCTTGTTGCTGTGTGTTTACACTGACTCCATAAGCGAATGGGCAAATTCATTTCATCATGTCCGCCGCCACTGCCGCCGCCGCCGCCACCGCCACCGCCACCGCTGCCTGCCGCCTGCCGCCTGCTTATCGCTAAAAGGTTTTTGGTTTTGCCTCTTGACGAGAGCGAGGCGTTTTCTTTTGGGGGGGGGGGGGGCCGGGCGGAGTGGTTGCCGTGCTGCTCGACTGATATCCCCCAGACCCCGGCGCTGTACGGCCTGATGGCGCTCTGCGGCGCGTCGGAGCCACATGGCCGCAGCAGCGCAGAGCTTCAAGGGGAGCTTAGCGCGATGTAAAGGCAACGCCGCGGTGAAGTCTCAGTATGTCAGCGGGCGGGGGGTAGGGGGCGGGGGCTTGGCCTGGTCATAGTGGCTGGTCGTAAACTACAGTTCAGTTCAATTGCTGTGATTTATTCTCCATCATTATTACTCTGTTCTGTGGCTTTTTACTGCTGTCCCCCCCCCCCCCTTTCTTGATAATGGGGTTTCTTTTTTCTCCCTTTTTCCTTTCTAAGTGTATGTCTCTCTCTCTCTCTCTTTTTCTCTCTCGCTCTCCGCCTCAGAGTTGGGCCATTGCCTCTCTCTCTCTCTCTCTCTCTCTCTCTCTCTCTGGGATCGAGTCCCAGTCTCCCTTACTTCCTTAACAATGCTAATTTTAATCATCTCTCCAGCACAGATTAGTCTTTGATCAAAATGAACCGCTTTCCAGGAGGCGTGTTTGAGCTTGTGTCCGCGCGTGTGCATGTGTGTGTGTGTGTGTGTGTGTGTGTGTGTGTGTGTGTGTGTGTGTGTGTGTGTGTGTGTGTGTGTGTAACTCTGGGTCTGTGAGAACAAGTGTGTGAGTGTGAGTGTCGTGTGTGTCAGTGTTTGCGTGCGTGTGCATGTGTGTGTGTGTGCTTGCGTGTGTGTGAGTGTGCATGTGTGTGCGTGTGTGAACGTGATTGTGTGTGTGTGTGTGTGTGTGTGTGAATGTGATTGTGTGTGTGTGAATGTGATTGTGTGGGTGTGTGTGTGTGTGTGTGGACGTGCACACTTGTAACTTGTGTGTAAATGTTGTGTGTAAATGTTGCTCACTGAGAAAGTCCACGAGAGAGTTTAGTTTGGATGAGCCTCCATAGGCCCCCCCATGTTTGCTCAATTATACCCATGGTCCTAAACCCGCCCCCCCCCCCTCTCCCTGCTCAGGTTTTCCCACCTGGCATATTACATGATCTGCAATCAAAGTGCTGTATGAAGAACAACGACCATTTCCTTTCTCACCAGCTTGTGTTACTGCCTGGAGGCCCACGCAGCCGTTGAAGTCGTGTTGCGTCTTCCTAAAGCAGATAGGATAACTGCCATGGCGGCAGGTCCCCAGTGCTGCCCCCTGTTACACTCTTTCATCTCACACCACCGTTCAAATGTAGCCCTGATAACCATCCTCATGCCCCATCCCTCTTCTGACTGCCAGGCTGCGGCTGTATTAGTAGCTGTGGCAGTGCACCACACTGTGTCTGGTGCCTGATAATGGTAGCAAATATACTAAACTACATTCTTGAGTTGTGAGCTATTTCAGACCCAGTGTCTCTGCTAGCATAAGGAACTCAAACCCAAACCCAAGTGTGTTGAAAATAGCTCTTAGAGCGATATGCACAAGTTTGTACAAGGAATATTTGTATATACCAGAGTTCAGACGCTGTGGTAAAGTGAACATGCTCACTGTGTTCAGAATATGGAAGCTGCAGAATCAGGAGAGCTATCTCTTTCCTGCCTCTGCACTCAGACCCATGGGATTACACACAGGGGCTTTTTCTAAAAGTGTGTTGGTCTGGTGGAAGGGGTGTGTGTGCTTGTGTTTGTGCAGGTTTGCTGCAGTAACACTCTCTGTCTCCAACACACACACACACT
>NC_140285.1:15434741-15457269 GCF_964030765.1 Micromesistius poutassou
CTCCGGGGGCTGCATGCACTACATCGCTCTTCCACATCTATATGTTCATGTGTTTCCGTGCCAAGTCCCCCCTTGTCTGATCGATGAATCATCTCGATCACCACGCGTCCGATGTACAAAGTAGGCACAAATGCAAGACACCAGGCTCTGCTAACTCATGCAGGGCATTTGCAGCGTGCTACAACGTTAAATAAACAAAACGATAATTGATATATATATATATATAATATAATACAAATTAGAATAATTGGCTAGATTGCTGCCCCGGTCCCGTTTTAACGCCTTGTCTGCTTATACAGTTCAGCCTCCAAATCTTTCTCATCTTTTTTTAATGATTATTTTTTCCTCTAATCCTGCTCTATTTTTAGAGCCGTCAGTTTAGTTTTTCCCTGCTCGTTACCCTGTGGTGTCGTCTCGTCCTCGGTTCCCTCGCTCTCCTAACAACCTCTGCTGTCTCTGCCCCCCCCCCCTCCCCCCCCCCCCCCTTTCCCCCTTGCAGCCGGTGCCCATTGACGACTCCTTCTGCGGCCTGGACATCAACCAGCCGCTGGGCGGCTCCCAGCTGGTCACCGGACACACGCTGTACACAGAGTCCCGCGACCGCATGACCGCCGTCACTGCCTACGTCTACAACGGCTACTGCGTGGCCTTTGTGGGCACCAAGAGTGGACGGCTGAAGAAGGTCAGTAATGGGACGACGGAAATAGTTGTTTTCGCTTGGGCCAGCACTTTTTTCGGTCCTGTGTCGCCTCCGCCCTTACCGTTGCTGCTCACAGAGCGGAGCTAACGCCAGCAGCGGCGGCACAGTAGCTTACAGTGACAGGACGAGGTGTGGGCCTGTTCCAATGCAGACGACGCACAGATATTTAGCAGGGGAAAAACTGAATGTATTCTCTGCCATATTTACTGGCTACTATTAATGTGTCACTGGCTAGCCGGCTAGCTCTCCCTGCAGTGGCTTTTCCCCCGCTCCTTGTTGCAGTGAGCTATGGTATATCGGCGCTGAATCACTTCGGCTGGCCCATTAATTTTAATAGGTATCATTTTACTGGTAGCCCGCTGAGAGTCAAGCGAGGGAGGCCCGCCCATCTCAACCTCTGGGTCTCTGTAGAGGAACACAAACGCCACGGCGGGTTAAGCGGGCTGCTCGCCGCTTAACAAAGACAGATCTCACCCCCCGTTCAGAAGAAACAAGCCATTGGGTGAGATAACTCACTGGGAGCGGTTGAATGCTGTGGCAAAGTGAAAGCTATTCACTGAGCTTGTGATTTCAGGGGGGTGGGGGGGGGGGTGATGTGCATTTGGCAATGAGTTATTCCCCTGGTTCTCCCTAGTTAATTTCAGAGAGCTATTGAGCTGTTTTGGCACTTACCCCCCCCCTCCTGCCCAACCAACAGCTGAAGATGATATGGTCAATGTCCTCTGTACAGTGTGGATGCGGGCACACAGGGGAGAGCCCTGTGATTGGCTGCGGAGTGTTCTAGCTGCACTGCAGTTAAGACAGCTGTTTGAAGGATTTGTCAGCAGTCCCGCTCCGTCGGGACTTGCCAGATTTTGAGTGACAGCATGAGTGTGTGTGCGTGTGTGTGTGTGTGTGTGCACGCGCGCTTGTGTGTTTCTGTCACATGGGCCATAACTGCCAAATGCAGCACCCCATGCGCTGACAACAGCTGCAGCGCACGCAAAGTGAGGAGAGAAGGCAGCGAAAAGAGCAAGATAACAGGGGTAAAAAAGCCTCATATTTTGGTAGCTGTTTTTCGGCGGGGTGACATACGACGACGCCGGAGTTTGTTTCACTGGCGCTCATTTATTTACTGACAGCTCCGTAAATCCACGGCGCGCTGTGGCTGGGGCCGCGTGGAGAGCCACCAGTGTGTAGCGTGCCGTTTGATCATTCATCATGCCTCTTCCCTTACATCGTTCCATTACCGAGGGACAGACAAACTCTTCCCGCTCTGCTGTTCCTGTCGCACTCATGTTCTACCCTGGTCTCCTTAACCCCCCCCCCTGTCTCCCCCCCCCCCCTCCTCCCCCCCCCCCCCCCCCACCTACTCCCCCCCCACTCCATCCCATCCTCTGCCTCCACCCTCCCGCCTCCTCCTCCGCCTCCCAGTGGAACTGATATGCAAAGCTCCTCCGCCGGCCGCCTCCCTCGGCCGTGTCTTCACAGGCTGTGACTGTAACCACAGTAACAGTTAATGTGGGGGGGGGGATTAACCAGGGTATCAGCGTCTCACCCGCAGGAGGGGGGGAGGCGCCACGGTCCATGGGCCGGCCCGGCGACGGGGGGGGGGGGGGGGGGGGGGGGGGTACCCGGGAGAGGCCGCTCAGCCGTTAGAGCAGATCTATTCATGACAATGGCAGGGAAATGAGGTTACAGCAGCCGGGTGTCTTTGTAGCCTGTGTGTGTGTGTGTGTGTGTGTGTGTGTGTGTGAGGTGTGCACGTGTACACGTGTGCATGCGGGAGATGTTTGAACTTGCACACCCCCTGGGGGGGGCCAGGAGGAAAGGTTCCCTCTGGCTCCTCTGTGTCTCCCTGCTGGGGAGTGATAAGACCCGCCCTGGGAGACGGCTGGTTGACTGGTTAGCCAGGGTGGGCGTGGGAGGGGGGGGGGAAAGGAGGAAGAGAGGGCCGGGATGTGGGGGAGAACCACCACCAACCGGAGGGGGCCTGGCTGGCGACACCGTGCCTCCACCAGGCTGCCCACAGAGACAGAGCGGGAACGGCCAGCGGGAGAGGGGAACAGAGGGAGAAGCAAAGGCAAACCAGTGTTTGGTGGTGGGGGGGGCGGGCGGGGGAGAAGATGCTGAAATGTGAATTGAGTGCCGCCGGTGAAACCGGGCCCGCACCGCTGGCTGTAATTGGATTGGCTCCCTTCCCAAAGAGGGGCTGCGGTACCTCACCCCTGATCTCCCCCCCCCCCCCCCCCCCCTTCCCCTCCACCATCTCCCACCTCCTGAATCAAGGCCTCCCCCTCCCCCACCTCCTCCCCCTGCTGACTGCTGTTTGTCGGCGCTCCTCCTTTAGCCAGGGCAGGGTGGAGCAGAAGGCGGTGCTGGGTACCAGTGCTCCTCTTGGCGGAGGCCTCTTGGCAGCCGATTGGCTGAGGTACGGGGGTTAACAGGCGGGGGGGGTAGTAACACACGTGAGCGGGGGTGAGGCAAATTCCCAGTGTTGTGTGAAAAACTCCAGCAAAGGCAATCAGTCACATTAGACTTGTGATGTTCGCACGTCGGCGGAGCCCACGCTGTGCTGGAGGTGTGCGTCGGGTGTGATACGGTGGGATCTCGTCGTTCAAACCTCAAGACGTACCGGCAAATCTGCCCGCCGTTTAACTGTTTGCGTCCCCGCTCCTCGTTGGCAATAGAAACCCTGATGTAGGACGTGTGCAGCCGGCCTCCCCCATCCTCGGTAGTGTAATGTGTACCAGCTGCTGCCTCAGGTCCCTGTGGCATCTGCCGTGTCTGAGAAATACCTGGTCGGCTGCTGGGTGGCACCCCGGAAAGAGTGATTGATTGTGGCAGAGAGTGGATGTTCACCTCAGCAGAAAACTGCTAGGGGCCAATCGATAGTCTGGGTCTACACCCGCGCACAAACACACACGCACGTACGCACTATGCACGCGCGCCGCCACCCTACACTGAACCAAATCCTTTCCGGGAGTAGCAGAAGGAGACAAATAACAGGAGCGTGAAGGTCTGGGGTCAGGGTTGACACTCGAGGGAGACACTTCCGTGTTTCTTAAGTCAATGTCCTGCTCCAGTTGGGGGTGTTCTGCGTTGCTCCTCGCCTCTCCATCATGCACATCATTAGGCCACGCACCAGCAGCGCGGGGGCCCTGGGGGTCACATAACGGATAGAAGACCCACCAATGCCGTGGATGCTGGAATTGCATCATCTTAATGGGAGATTGAATGTGTGTGGGTCGGGCTCTTTATTGCTGAGCGCAGACAAGTGTGCAGGCATCGGTGGGGAAGTGGCGAGGGCATTGAGCGTTAATATTTGAGACGGGAGAGACGGCTTCACATGTAAAATTGCCAATTAAGAGAGATCACTGGTGTGTTGGGGGAGGTTGAGACCAGCGAGGGTGCAGCTGAGGTAATCTGTGGCCCCTGGTAATCAGGAAGCTGAAGCTGCCAACAGTGGGGATGAACGTGCTCCATCTGGGTTCTCTTACACTCAGAGCTGCGCGGGTTAAGCACTGCTGAAGCAGGGACTACAGCAAGCCACTCCCATGTGGCCCGCTCTCTCTTCATGAATACAGAGGTAGCCCCCGTCGGTGTGGATTCATGAAAGAACTCCAGCAACACGGCAGAGAAGGTCTGCAGTCAAACCTCTGGCCATCGATGTGAATAAAAAATGGAACTTATTTTGTAAAAGTTGGTTTTGGAAAAAGGTGATCGCTGTAAGATTAGAGATTCTAGGGACGTATTAAGAAGAAGAGAAGGCCTCTCTATGAGCAGATACAGGTTCCTAATGCCGCTTTTCCACCGCCAGTACCTACTCGACTCGACTCGACTCGACTCGACTCGCCACGCCTTATTTGCGTTTCCATTGGCAAAAAAAGTACCTGGTACCTAGTACCGGGTACTTTTTTTTAGTACTACCTCCGTCGAGGTTCCATGCCAGCGGAGTAGGTACTTTTGTGTGACGTAAACAGGCTGCTGGTAACTGATTGGCCAGCGGCTGTAAATGGGAATATTCACTCAAGTTAAGTTGTGTCCGGCGTGGTTGGAGTCCACGAACCCGCTCCCGAGGGGGACACTGATCAGCGTTTCGCCGTGTGTGTCGCTCCTTTCCCGGGGCTAGAGTTAGGCTGCGCGTCGTTATGTGTGTCGGGCGTGGTTGTGTGTGTCCGGCGTGGCTGGAGTCCACGGACCGGCGTTTCGCTGTTTCGTTTCAGTGTCGTTACTTTCCTAGGGCTCGAGTTTCGCCTCTATCAACGTTACCGTATGACAACAATAGACGCGCAGTCATTGCGCTTTTTATTTTATTTTATTTCCCATCATAACCTTTCCCGGGAATCAGGAAATAGTCTTGATCAGATTCAGATTTCCCGGGAATCGCGTCTCCCGTGATTAAAACCTAATGACGACCCGCCCATGGTGGAGAGGTTCTTTTCTACGACCCGCCCACATTGAAGAGGTACTTTTTTTAGATGGAAACGCAACCAAACCGAGTTGAGTCGAGGCGAGTCGAGTCGAGTCGAGTTGGTACTGGCGGTGGAAAAGCGGCATAAGTGTACTGAACACACTCTTTTTTTCTCTCCACTGTGTGTCTGGTGCCCTCCCTGAACCGTGAACAGAACGACAGATGAGCGTTTAACCTTGAGCCCCCTTTGGTACAGCGTTGATGTGGTACTACTTACTAATGCCTTCCTCCTCATCATGCTCTGCTAATCAGCCTTTTCTTTGGTTGTCGCGCCCCCTCTGGCAGCTGCAGAGGGGGAACTTGACGAGAGTGGTTCCGGTGTGTTTAAGCACGGTTCAGGTGTGTCCGCCTGACAACACTTTGAATCGGTCCACAACCCGTGGAGTAGTTTACCGCCGCCGTCGGACGCATGAGTTGATTCACCTGGTCACCGACCAGGAGCCAGGCCCAGGCTCCACGCCGTGTACGTCGCGTTGCCCTCACAGCTCGGTCCAGGGCAGCAGCTGATCGCTACACGTTGGGCGCGGACAACTTGAAAGGTTTGTTTATGCTGGCAGCTGCTCTGTGGCCCCCGGTGCAGAAGCGGCTATCGTCCTTTACCAGTGTGACTGTGTGTGTGTTTGTGTCTGTGTGTGTGTGTGTGTGTGTCTGTGTGTGTGTGTGTGTGTGTGTGTGTGTGTGTGTGTGTGTGTGTGAGGCTCTGTGTCTGTGTGGTGATGGGGATTTGAAGCGAAAGTGTCTCTGTGCCATGTAGTGATATGGACTGGAAGTATGTGTGTGTGTGTGTGTGTGTGTGTGTGTGTGTGTGTGTGTGTGCAGATTGCTTCCCCCCATAGAGTGAATCTTTTCAAAGGGGCTGTCGGGTCTGTCAGGCCAGAAGGCACTCACCTGCTGCCTCCCCTGTCCCCCCCCCATCAACTGACAGATGATACCAACTGTCCTCTCTGACCTGTTTAGTTTACAGCTTGTGATGTGGCCGTTTTATGGGCTGATGGACTTTCACCTCAGCAGTGTGGGGGTAGAAGAAGAATGAATCCAAAACGCACAAAGAGGGCAAGAATGAAAAAACGCTAGGTAGTCAAGACAGACAGACAGAACTGCATACAGAGAGAAAGACACCGACCTACAGACAGAGAGACAGACCTTCATACAGAGAGATAAAAAAAATAGACGTACAGACAGTGAGAGAAAGAGCTCGAGCAAGCTTTGGGGATGATGTCCTTAGCAACAGCTGAGGCCCATGGCAACAGTTAAATGGAAGCGTGGCCGATTGTCCCAAGGGATACTGTTTCCTATAAGGGGGGTGGGGGGGGCTCATCACCTGTTCTACATTGACAGCCACACTGGTGCACGGTCACACATGGTCACGCATGGACACGCGGACACCTGTTGTCTTGTTAAATCGGCTCCACGTCCGTCTCCCACGTTCTGCTAAATTGCTTAGCGGCAAATCATTGTAGAATAAGACGTGTACATCTCCATGTTCCATGCACACGCCTTCCATTAACCTTGAGCTTGACCATGAACAAAATTCTACAGGACTGATAAATACTGCCATAATTGCCACAAGATACAGTTGTTCTCTGGGCGGGACAATTAATGCTTTTCACTGAATCTGTCGGATATTGACAGTTGCATCAGTCCCTTTTAGGATTGAATGGTGAGGCTCAATGATTGCTGCATCGAACGGATAATGGCATCCCTTTTCTAAATCATTTGCCTTGTTTTTTTTGTCATTCCGGCTCCTACTAATATTTACCTGTTAATCACTCAAACTCATTACAGTCTAGCTGAAAAAGCGTGATTACAAAAGGTTAGCAGAATGAAGTTGAATTCATCCAGGAAATGACAGCCATTGTTTGGGGGGTTCTTTGACATGTTGTTCTAGATTTACACCCAATGTTACACAAAGTATTTCATATCCGTTTGGTCCCGCTGATATCAGCTCCTGGAATGTATGGAAAGATAAGAAACCGGGGAAGCAGTAGTAAAAAACAAGTAGTCAACAGAAGCAAGAGAACACAACGTTACGAATGCCGGCACTTCCTAAAGAGGTTCGATGTCCCACAGAATCGCCACCAAGTATTCTTTGTACCATCGCAAGAAATCTCATCAAAAGTAACTTTCTGTCTGTGTCCACCTGGACCATAGAAGAAACACCGGCATGCACACCATTAGAGGAATAGCGGGTGAACTACTCACAAAATTGTAGCACAATCGAGGATGACCGGCCACCATTATCTTATCTCATACTACTGTGAACCCTCGTTACAAAGCCCTTTGTGGAGTCTGATCATCAAAAGCGCTCAACACCCCTTGAGGAAACTTCAGTGGAGCTGTGGCGTTGGGACTCGGCCCATCTGTAGAAACTATTAGCAAGTAAAGCTGGCCGCGCTACTGCCATCTGCTAAGCTTCTTAGTGGAGGCGAACAGCAAAGCGGAGCGGAAGCAATGGCACATACAAACGGGTGTGTCATGTTTCTGAGGGGGTTCATAAAGGAAGTAGTTCATGAAAAGATATTTTGGTGATTTGTAAGTCTGGGCGTTTTGGTGAGGTTGTTTATTTTGCACATGCCGTGTGTTCATGTGTGTGTGCGTGTATGTGGTTAGCTAGCCATAGCGAACGGTAGCGGATGACTGGACGTTTAATTGTGTTTGTTGTTATGGACCGATCCGAGGTCCATGCGAGCCGTGGCCCCTGGCGTTATCCCTCCCCATCGGCTCCTGAACCTCGGGGGCCGGTTAGAGCTGCAGTGGCCCCAGGCACAGGGGCACCACGTCGTTCATGACCGAGCGGCGTCTCTATCTGGCGGACCTGGCCCGGGCGTACCACACTAAACACTTCACTGTTTAAAGGCCAGGGGAAGACAAAGAGCCCCCCTCTGCGCCATTCATCCTGCTTTCATATCTCCCTTCCTCTCTCTCTGATTTACTGCCTCTCTCGCTCTCGCTCGCTCTCTTTTATTGGTGGGACAGTGGACGGGCCACAGTACACCGACTCCTTCTCCTGTTCCTATCCTCTTTATTTTTCTCTCGCTTTCACTCTCTCTCTCTCTCTCTCTCTCTCTCTCATTCTTCCCTCCGTTTCCTTCTGTCTTTGCTCAGTCTGCAGCTCAGTATTACCATGACAGTGCCTACCCCACAGAGATCTCATTAATCAGCTTCAAACGGCTCTCGGTGGGTCTCTCATTGCTTCTGTCGATGTCACCTACTCTACTTTTTTTTCATCCACCATAACTCACGGATCCTTTCTCTTCCTGTGTCTTGAAGGAAGTGGCTTTATTTTATTATCAATCAACAACCAGGCGGAAAATATGTTTGTACGAGTGCCTACGGAGGGATTTGCAAACGCTGGCTTAACTCAACCAGTGTAGGACGTAGGACGTGCACACTGTTGTACACGTTGATGTCCATGTAGCCAAATCCTGAAAGACAATCAAATATGCTGATTTATTCATTTGGATCAGTATTCGTGTGTAATTATTTTTCTAGCTGATCGCTGTGTGTGCATTTGGTGGAGTAATTGTAGTTGTACTCGTGCTGTAATTGGTCTTTAATGATTACAGTTCATTAACCTCTTGCTGAATCCAAGAGCCCAGGGGCTTTGGGTTTGGATACGGGACGATCGTTGCATCCTATTGTTTATTCCATTGAGGAGAGCGCTAAGAATTCCTTATATGACAGTGTTATTTTCCTTTGGCCCGGGAAAAACTTCCTTGTTTGAGGAGTCAGACAAGCAGGAGGCCCCTTCAGAGAGGAAGGAAGACTTTAAAATATCACTCCCACGGATCCCGGGAGCCGTTGGTCTGCATCAGCCCTGGCAGAGCCTCAGCCGCTGCGGTCTCTGCTCAGCGGTGTCCTCGGGATTGGGAAACCACATGAAAATACCCCTGGATAAACCCGGACTCTCCTGATTAGGCCAGGAAGAGAAGAAGAAGGATCCCGTTTCCCAAGCTTTATGGGAAAGTATGCAGTTGTGCAAAAGATTTTTTTATCATAATCCTTATTATTCACAGCTATTTATCCGTAGTCTGCAAACACAAGTATCTCATTTTGGCAGTTAAGCAACTAAAACATGTTGAGCTCGTTATGCATGGGAGACGTGTAGTAAGAGACGGGCCTCCCGGTGTATCAATATTCCAGTGTAGTCTGCAGCCAATGTGGGCCCAGCAGGGGCATCATTTGAAATTCATAGAAATTCTTTATCAGTTTTTACGTCGCCACTATTGATCTGCTACTATGGAAACGGCACAGCGCGAAAGAAGGCCTTGCGTTTCCCTTTTGCCTGAGGTGCCGGTTGGTGATTCTATGACTTCCCACCATTGTACCAATCAAACGTGTTGCTAAAACCAGGAAGAAAAGAGTAACCTTGGATTTATTAAAGCGACTAATGTTCACTTCCTTCTTCTCACTTCAATGGAACTCCGTAGCCAGCAGGAGCGGTGGATATTCTTGGCAATAGAGGTGTTGTTTGGCACACCTCAACAAGGAACCAGGCTCCATAAATACACGCTTAACAAACAATCACATGTTTAACACTGCTCACCAAGGCTACATTTTAGCTTGGCATGTTTTAATTGACTCAGATTCTTCCCCTTTTTGCACAGAGACGTCTGTGAAGTCTACGGGTTATACCGCCTCAGCCACCAGCGGCTCTTTTGTGAACTAGTGCAGGTTAATGCGTTTTAGCCATTGCCTAAATCAGGCTATGACATACAGAGCAGCAGATGTGGAAGCAGTTGTGTGCCCAGAACACTGTGAGTCAGCACACTTACAGACGACGACTTACAGACCAAAACTTAGTTTGTCAAATACTTTTTCAGTGACACCCTGGGGACACCAAAAACACCAGACACTTAAAAGTGAAGTCATCACATGGAGGACATTGCATCAGTAGCATGCATACAGAGTGTAGCAACCAGAAAAAGTCACAGCCCTCAGGCGGTGAAAGCATCTTGTTTACTTGCTTCCGGATAATTCCCAACTTGGCACCCAAGACCGGTGGCTATGATCCAGAGAGCAGGGCCGTGGTGACCTTATTATACCTCACTTAGGGGTAGTGCTAAGCCATCGAGTTAAGGATATCTCCTCTGTTGTAATTTATATGTGTATGCTCAGCCACTCCATTGCATTACCTTGCGTTAAATGTATTTAGCCGATGCGTTGGTCCAAACTTCTTACAGTAAGTGCGTTCAACAATGAGGATATAACCCAAGAAGAGGATCATTGGAGTACATCGATGTAGCCAATAACCTGCGTCGCTCCTTCAGATGACTTTCAGTGCGGCCCAACTTTCTCCACTTTCTCCAAGCTTGACATGGACTTGCTTTGTGTTCACTCTGCCAGCTGACCTTGCTGAAGATCGTACAGAGAAATGTGGTGGCGGTGGTACATCTCAGAGAAAAATAGATTAGAGAGCAATGTCTGTCAAAGTGGGTTGCTGGCCCTTTGCCAGACGTTATCGATTTGCTTTACAAAGTATGTGAAGGGGCCAGATAACGGTGATTAGACAATTCATTAGTGCTGCCTCTGAGAGTGGACTGAAATTAGATAAAAAGGAAAATTGGAAGGACAGAAGCAGAGGAACAACAGGCTTTTACTTAGACACGTTCAGCAGCGTTAGACAGCTGGATGTAAAGTATTCGACGGCTCCGATGTTCTCAAATCACAGTTCTTAATTTGAGCTCCTGATGCAATAATATATCTCTCTATATCTATCTCTATATATAAATAAATCATATTTAAATGAGGAGATGATAGGATGAATATGGATGATGAATTAACATGAAGAAGATGAGAAGTGCTGAGTCTGGGTCTGTGTGAAAACCCTGGATGGGTCCGCATCTCCTAGAGACGCGCTGCTCTCTCCACTGTTTCTTTTCCCCTCCTTTGGGGAGTCTTTTTGAAATGTAGGCCACCGGGATGTTCTTTAAAAGGAGAATTGTTCTGTGCTGTTTTGATGATAAACCGAACTGTCATGAAAGGTGAAGGCAGGCCGAGCGTGACGGCGAGTAATGTTTCTGTCTGATAGCGGGACAGTCTCCCTGATCCGACTCCTACCGCTTCCGTTATCACGCTGCTCAAAGTTCAGCTTGTCAGGATGACGACACTGTTTAATCCCAGCGGCTCATTTCTCTCATCACACAACGTCCACGCGTATCACTTTATTAGATGCATACCAATCATTCCTCGACTCTCTCTGTTGTTCCTCCGGTTTCACTGCACTCTGGGTTCCAATGAGGAAAATGCAAGCGAATAACACATCGGAAACGCTGTGGTGTGTCTTTAAGTTGTTTTCCCCAGATATTGTTGCTCTGTTGCTGTCCTGTCTCCCCCCACCAAGTTTTGTTTACCTCAAACTGTGTCTGGAGACTGTTGTCAGCGTGGATTAGACGCCGTCTCGTCTCCTGCGTTCTCTTTCTTTGTAATTCTACGACTCCTATTTTTCTGTGTGGCTCCGTCCCGGTGAGCCAACTCTTTTCCTCGTGTGTCTCTCTCACACCACATTGCCCCCGTCTCCTTCTCTCTTCGTTAAAACACCAAAGACACAGACAAACGCGCGGTGTATTCTCTTTACTTTCCCTGTCGGTTGCACCGTCCTCCCTGTTATTTTTGATTCTTTTTTTATTTTTCCTTCATTCAACCGGGTGAAGTCCCATTGAGATACTGAAATCTCTTTTACAAGGGAGCCCTGGGGCAACAAATAAACAAGTGACAACAGAAACGTTGACGACAAGACAGGCCAATAAGGACAAAAATAACAAAGATGACAAGGCATGATGACAAGACAGGCTAACAAACAAGACGTATGGGAAGGCAGTGACACAACAAAACAAATTACATATAGTGCATCTAACCCCCCCCGATAGACCAACACCTGAACACTTGCTGTGACGGCAGAGCAGACAGAGCAGCGCGTCGTCCCTCATCGTTAGATCGGACCGCTCCTCACTCGTTGATACCTTCAGCCGTCGTATCGGAGCACAGAGAAGGTTCCAGCAGTCCTCCTGTGTTAAAGCAGAACCTCTGGAGGGGGATGGACCAGAGCCAGGGCCCTCGACCAACCACGACTAGGGGCGGAGCTAGGCCTTTATTCAAGAAGAAGTGGATGAGGCTTTCAGAAAGGGGATTCTGATCAGGGTATTTCTACAGTGGCCAGTAGTCTGATCTGTTAGTCTGGTCCTACCAGAATCTCGTACTTCATTTCATTTGCAGTCTGGCCTTTCTCCATTGACAAACGTTAACTCACTTGAAGGCGGGTGTCTTTGGAGTTGGAGTTTGAAACTATTAGATCTGCCCCAGTGCCGCTCTGGATCTGCCATAACCAATCGCTGACATTTGACTACAACTCAAACTAGCGCACGACCTCAACGTCAACGTTCTCAGCCACTCCCTCTGTTTGCTGATTGGACGGCCAAAAAAATTGGCTGCAGAAAACCTGCGAAAATACCGCAAACCCAGACTGTAGTATTGAAGGGAAATGAACATTGAGCGGAAGCACGGAGGCGGGCGGAGCCGGGCTACTGATCTGTGTGACTATGGAGGACTCTGGGGGACGGCTCTCATCAGGGGGGCCCCCGGGCGGAGGGGCCCCGGCGTTCGCCAGCCGTCTGCCGCTCTGCCGAGGGACACGCACCATGCGGGGTCCGCCGCCACCTTTGAACCCAAGCGCCCGGGCCGCTACGGAGGCAGCGGCGCCACTGCGGTCCCCGTAGCAGAGAGCAGGCGTACTCGTGGGCCCCCAGAGCACCGGGGGGCGGGGCCACGGGGGTCAGGGCCGCGTAACGCTGTTACAGAGCACTCAGAGAGGAAGAGCCGGGGGGGGGGCGGGGCCAGTGGCAGATAGAGACAGACGGGGAGTCGAAGGGAATGTAATGAATTGCATTAAGATGTCAAACACTGACAAGAACATGTTTTATATGAAGTTATGGATATGGAAAGCTATGATCATTTATATTGAATTTGACTTCTGGTTTTAGATTTTGTTTTAAATAAATGCGACGTAATCTTCAAGTTAAACTTTTTCAGACTGATGAGTTTGACCAGTTCAAACGTTTCGGTCAAGTCAGTGGGTCCTCTGTTGGTTTGTGTGTGTGCGTGTGTGCGTGTGTGCGTGCGTGCGTGTGTGTGTGTGTGCATGCGTACACGCGTTTCTGCATGCGTGTCTCTGTGTGTGCGTGCGTGTGTGTGTGTGTGTTGTGCCAGCACCTGCCTCATCAGGGGAGTGACAGGAAGAGTGGGGGACCCATTACAAGCTAATGGTTAGCGGTTGGGAAAAGCCCAGGTTGGTCGGGGGTCAGGGCCGGAGCCCGGGTGCACACGGCCACGGCCCATCACACCCAGTTAACGCTCCCAGTGCAGACATGGTGATCCCACGCAAATCACAGCACAGCAGAAAACAATCAACATTCCCGCTCCTCAAAGACGTTTAGCTGTGGGGGTGATGAGGGATCCAGGCTGGGGGATGGGGGGGAGGGGGGTGAGGGGGGGGGGGGGGGGGGTCTGGGGGTCTGGGTTAATGCTCTGGAGGGGGGGGGGCTGTATGGCGCGGTGAAGTCATGGTGATTTTGTTGGCGCATATGGCAGTCGACAACGTGGTGCAGCTGTTGGCTAGGTGGGGGTTTCAGACTTAGTGCGTTTTGCCTCGTGGGCGTTTGTTTGTGTGTGTGTGTGTGTGTGTGTGCGTGCCTGCGTGCCTGCGTGCCTGCGTCTGTGTGTGTGTGTGTGTGTGTGTGTGTGTGTGTGTGTTTGGATGTGCGTGCCACCTTTCCATTACCACCGTAGATAGTAAATTGGCAGCACTAATTAAAGCGCTGAGTTGTCTGCATCTGCTGGCGTGCCGACTGGCTGATTGATTGACCGTGGGCAGGAGTGAGTGAGGTGGCGAGCGCCAGGGAGCGGTGTGTGTGTGTGAGCAGACGGGTGTCATTTCACCCGCTCCGCTGACAGAAGCGGCTCATAGATCTTGTCAACATCATTTGCATGGCGGCTCCCCTAAGGCGTTCGACGCGGCGTCTTTTGGATATGTGTCAACGTGCGTTTGCGTGGCAGGCTTGTTCCGCGGCGTGTAAGTACAACTGCCTGCCTCTGTGGGCGGGGCGCTCCCCTGGCCGTACAGTCGGAAGACGCTTGTTCTTCACACGTGCCTTAGGGCTCTCTCGTCGCACTCTCACACACACACACACACACACACACACACACACACACACACACACACACACAAACAAACATACACACACAAAATCACAGCCACAACCCACACGTACCACTTCACACAAACGGATTCGGAAACACATTTAGTCGTGATGAGTGCAGGTTTGTTGTGGCTGCGTGGACGGTGCAGAGGCGTATGCGTCATGTTTAGTGCGGTGGGATACATATGGGTGGTGGTGGAGGTGGGTGGGGGCGGGCGTGGTGTTGCACACCAAGGTGGTCCGGATCAGATGACAGCTGGCCTGCCCCGAGGGGGCCCCTCCAGCTGAAAGGGGACGGGCCGTGTGTGTTTGGGTTAAGCCACACTCTGCGTGCGGCGGGGCCTTGTTGGGGACGCTCTTGAGCAAAGTGCAGATGATCAGATTAGTGCGCCGACGCTCATCTCCACGTCTCAGCGGGGCCGCCTCCTCACGGCTGTGGGGGTGTCCCCCGCCCGGCAGGGACAGGAGCTCTGAAAGCGATGGTTACTAAAAAGAACTGTTCTTTTTTCTTTTATCTGGTAACGGTCTCCCCTTACAACAAATCCCTCCTCGCCAGGTGGCGTGCTCGTATGTTGATTCTGCAGTCGGTGTTCAAGGGCAGCGTTGTTATGGTGGACGAGAATAAAGTGGATGTGTGGAGCTCAGCCTAGAACGTTGAGTAAGACAATTTGTCCAAATTGAGTGTAGCTGGCCTTTCCACTCGGTGCGACAGAGAGAGGATTGTTGTTTTCTTGGGGCCCTAACGCCTTGTGCCCTTCTCAAGGACAGGTGGCTGCAAAAACAAACCAAAAAAAAAAACGGGATAGAAGCTGAAAAAGCTCGGTTTTTAAATAAATGCGGCCCCCTTTCTCTGTCTCCCTGTCTGCCCATCTGTCTGTCCGTCTGTCTGTCCGTCCGTCTGTCCGCCTGTGTCTGCTGTTATAACCTGATAACACGCTAACCCCTGGTCGAGGCAGGAGGACGACCCCATGAGGCCAGTAGAAATGCTTTTCCATATCAGATCTGTACTTCACCAATGGGGAGCATGCACCTCCGAGCCATCCTTGTTCCGATCCCGGCCACTCTGTTGTATGGGCTGACCTGAGCCAAACAGCTTCGTCCTGCAGCACACACTTCCACCGACAAGCGGACAGGAGTCAAAAATCTCAGAAAGACCAGCTCGGAAAACTGTAATATCCCTCAATAAAACAATATTTTAAAGGGCCCAGGGCTAACATGCATTAAGTATAAAAGCACCCTTTTGCTTTCTTCTGTCCTCACTATCCCCCTTGCTCGCTCTAGTTCTTGCTCCTTCTCTCTCAACCTCTCCCCAACCCCCCACCGCCGCCACCGCCACCACCACCACCACCACCACCACCACCACTCACAGCCAGTCTGTTTCTCATTACATTTTCATGTTTCCACTGGCTTTCCCCCCTGTCTCCCCAGCGATCTTTAATAAGTAAAGTGTCGACTTTCTCGTGTGCTGTGTGTGGTTTGGTTTGTTGTCGTAGGAGGCCTGCGTCTGATTAGTACGCTCGCTCGCTGAGGCTCTAAGCTTCCCCCCCCTCTCTCCCACATCGGGACCTGGGATGGCACGGGGAACCTTCCCGATGAATCTCGTCCAGAACCCTCCCGCTATTCCCGCTTTCAAGACACTGAGAAAAGGCTGCCTCTCCCTGCAGATCATCCAGATCTCCGCAGTCCTCCCGTATGTTGTTTTCACGCACTTTCTCAGTGTCATTTCTCGGCACATTTCCGCAGTCGTTCCTTTGAGCTCCAGCCTATTTTTATTCCATTACACAGGCTGACTCCCTCGGGGGGCCGACAGCAAAAGGAGAGATCAGAGGAGGTCTCTCACATGTACGCTATGAAGCCTCGGCCCCTCGGGGGCCACCGCAGCTCATTAACCTATCGTCTTCTCCGCATGCCTCTGGTGGAGCGAGAGAGAGAGAGACACCTGGCTGCTCAGCGGGGGGGTGGGGGGGGGGGGGGGGGGGCGGACAGATCATGGACATGACAAGTCCACTTTCATTTCCCTTTGTCCTTTTTCCCTTTATTGGCGGCCAGCCCTTGCCGCCTAGGGCAGCATCCGGGTGTACAGATGAGCTCTGCATAGTGCGGGAGTGAACGCGCAGCCGTCGCTGTTTGCTTATGGCTGCGGATCATCATCGAGGTCGCGGTGCGCCGTGGCCACACCAGCTGCGGCCGCTGGCCGACATGCATGTCGTACGAGGATGGCCCCCCGTGAGTAACACAGAGCAGCCGTCCTCTTCTGAGTCACTGCACGCACCCCCCCCCACCCCCCCTGCCATTTAAAAGAAGCAACAAACAATCTGGCCAGAAATCAGCAGGACGAATAAAGACGGCACCATTTTTTCCGCAACATTACAGTGCATAATGCGGCACGGCACCGCAGTTGATTCGGCTGGCAGCTCTGTGTTAGCTTTTGGTACGGTCACAGATTAGCCTCGAGTCCTATTGAGGGTCAGCCTGCATTCAGGATCTGCGGTGAAATATGTATGGGAGTCCACGCCAGCAGAGGGGGGCTTAAATCTTATTTGCACTGTGGTTGTGTCGGGGAGGGGTGGGGCTTTGGCAGTGCGTCCCAAATCCTGCCTGGATCCGCTGGTTGGCTTCTGGTTAATCTGCTTGGTGGGGGGACTTAGCCGCAGCGCTGCTTCCCTGCGGCCATCGCGCCGGAGCACAGAGGAGGGCCGGGATAATCACAGCAGCCCCACGCTCCTGAGTGCAACACAGCCATGCCCTGCTTTTACATACCAGCGGACATGAAATGGATAGCGCATCCATAATACATGACGGATCATCATGGTCACAGAGGGCTCTGGGAGTCCGCCTCTGTGAACTCATCACTCTGGTTCCTCTTCCTTGTTTTTGGTTTTCTCGGAGTCGTTCTGCCTGAGTCTCTAAATGCGGCCGGGCTGAACTGCATCACGCTCATGTCAGAGTCTGTTCACCCATCCATGCTGACCTCTTCGTCTTCCAGCTCAGGTTTCTCGGTCCGCTGCTGTTTGTGTGGGTGTCTGTGTCTGTGTGTGTGTGTGTGTGTGTGTGTGTGTGTGTGTGTGTGTGTGTGTGTGTGTGTCTGTGTGTGTGTGTGTGTCTGTGTGTGTGTGTGTCTGTGTGTGTCTGTGTGTGTGTGTGGATGTGCAAGTACAAGATAACTGAATTCTACGTCCTTATTTTGGCCCAAAAACTTTTTGTAAATGGTCTCTTCTTCTTCTTGGGGAGAAGGAGAGGGGGAGGGAGGGGGGGGGGAGGTACTAGTAGGTAGCAGTGGGGGACGGATTTCTTGGACTTCCTTTTGAAGTCCGAGAAAGTGTATTTGTTGGAGGACCTTTGAGGATAATGTAGGCGCGGGAGGATTCCACTTTTGGTGGAAAGAGCCGGATTACGCGACGGCCACGGATCAACAGGTGGATTTGCATATGTGTGTGTGTGTGTGTGTTTGTGTGTGTGTGTCTGTGTGTGTGTGTGTGTGTGTGTGTGTGTGTGCGGACTCACGATTTGCATACACTGCATTTGTGTGTGATTTGTATGCAAGTGCGGCGGTTTAGAGTTACAGCAGGTGGGTTAGGTGATGGAAATGCATGGAGACACAATCACGTGCGCGCTACAATACGCACACACATGAAGAGCAGCAGGACGCCCCGCCCCGCCCACCACATCGCATTACAAATAGCTCTACTAATGAGCATGTGTGGATGTGTGCGGACAGATTTGCCTCAATAAATCGACTTGTGTAAGTCATTTTCTCTCCTTTAGGCAAACTCAAACATTGTGGAATGAATGTATATTAATGCATACTCAACCCGTAGGTCAGACACCGTAGCCTCCACCACCTACAATGAATGATTCTTTAACGCACAACTTTGCACAAAGACATACAGCGGAAATCGCTCATTTCAGCAGGCCAGCTCCAGAAGAATAAAGGACAAGGAGAAAGAGGAGAAAAGAGCCAGCAGGCTGGCCAGCGAGATAGCTGAGCACCTGAGTGGAGGCCAGCCAGGAAAGCTTTTTACTCCTCACATCCTCCGCCGATGCAAAACAGATTAAACTTTGCCCAAAAATGTCTCGTCACTTCAACCATTTAGCTTCTCCATGACATGATCCGTTTAGACCGCTAATCCAATGTAATGCAGTGTAGGGGAGCGCTAGGGTTACAGTGTGGGGATGTGTGTGGACAGACTGTGCGTGTGTGAGTGTGTGTGTGTGTGTGTGCGTGCGTGTGTGTGTGTGTGTTGAGTGTGTGTGTTCGCAGGTGCGCTGAAAGTGTGTGTATGTGTCTTATACATATGTGTGTGTGTTTGTGTATGTGTGTGCGGGGCGGGCGACATGTGTTGAGTGAGTGTGTCGGTGTGTGTGTGTGTGGGGGAGGTGTGTGTTAAGGGAGTGTATGGCTGGGTGTGTGTGGCTGCAGGTGCGCTGAAAATGTGTGTATGTGTCTGTGTGTGTGCGCCACACCACCCGGTGCGTAGGCAAACCTGGCCCTGCCAGGTAATGGCCTGATGCCTGTAGCGGTGCTGCAGAGCCTGAGGCCTGGCACAGTGAGAATGACATTCACTGCAGCCTTAACTAGCTCATTATTCTGTGTTGGACTGTCCGGCTGTATTCCGTCCACACCGCTGGAGAAAACTCATGGAGAAAGCCACGGTGCTGCTGGAATGACCTGCTCCATAAGCCAATCAGTGATCACCGCAGTTTTGTTTAGAGAAATGTCTCTCTCTCTCTCTCTCTCTCTCTCTCTCTCTCTCTCTCTCTCTCGCTCTCTCTCTGGCTTATTCCTGAAACAGGGGGGGGAGGTCTTGTGTCTCTTAAACCAACCCTAAAACATCTATAAATAACAAACATGATCAGATGTTCTGATCTCGATTGGGCCGCCATTCACTGCTACTCCCCCCTGCCTGTCACTCCTCCTCCTTCCCCTCCTTCCCCTCCTTCCCCTCCTTCTCCCTCGCTCACCTTCAGCTAGCTCATTTTATTTTAATCAGGGACGATCCCCAGCCTGATTGCCCCTATTGTTCGTGGTACAAGCTAGTGAAATCTGCCTCTTATTCACTCAAGATAGGCGAACCACGCGTGCAAGTCACACACACACACACACACACACACACACACACACACACACACACACACACACACGCGCGTGCAGAGTGATGTGCACGCGTACATCTTCATTAATCCTCTTGTTTCACGAGAGGGTTTGTTGTTGCATGTTGATGCGGTTCTACACCACGTGTAATCCCCTCCTCTCCTCTCTGCGGGAGGCTGGCATTACCAAGCGTTCCTCACCAGGAAGAGCAAGGCATGCTGGGAGAAAGGGGAGGCGACTTGGAATGCAAACGAAATGATGAAGTGTAATTAAACAGCTCCCAAAATGGGATGGGAGAACAAAGACAAACGTAGTCACCAGCCTGCAGTGGGAGGCTATCACACCTGCACGTGCGCTTTGTTCAGCCGGGCTTTGGGGCGGCCGGTAGCCACAGACATGCACACTCACAGAGAGCTGGACCATACCTGCACACTCACACAGAGCTGGACCATACCTGCACACTCACACAGAGCTGGACCATACCTGCACACTCACACAGAGCTGGACCATACCTGCACACTCACACAGAGCTGGACCATACCTGCACACTCACACAAAGCTGGACCATACCTGCACACTCACACAGAGCTGGACCATACCTGCACACTCACACAGAGCTGGACCATACCTGCACACTCACACAGAGCTGGACCATACCTGCACACTCACACAGAGCTGGACCATACCTGCACACTCACACAAAGCTGAACCATACCTGCACACTCACACAGAGCTGGACCATACCTGCACACTCACACAGAGCTGGACCATACCTGCACACTCACACAGAGCTGGACCATACCTGCACACTCACACAGAGCTGGACCATACCTGCACACTCACACAGAGCTGGACCATACCTGCACACTCACACAAAGCTGAACCATACCTGCACACTCACACAGAGCTGGACCATACCTGCACACTCAAACAAAGCTGGAACATACGTGCACACTCACACAGAGCTGGAACGGAAGCAAACGCACACAAACAACAAAGGCGCACACGTGTGGCTAAGCATGAGTGAACAGGAAAACAACCGAAAACAGAGGAACCGTTTGTCCACTCAGTCGCAAGCACATCTACATACCCCTACATACCCTCGCTCGTTTGTTCGGGACTTGTTTTCTTATTGATAAGGTCTGTTGGCCCAGACAGACCAAAAACACCGGGACCAGCCGTGAAATCAGGTCACTGCCCATGCACAAGTGAAAACCCCTGTAACCCACTTCAAGAGCAGACTTTAATCTACTGCTAGACCTACAATGTCACATCTGATTTCTTATTCAATGTAGTCTAATGAATCAGACTCCAGATCTAAAGTCTGATGGCAGACAAGCTCATATCTGTGTGAATGAGGCGTTTCAATCTCTTTGGTTTATTTATTTGTTTTGACCAATCATCTTCCTGGGGGCGGGTTCTGTAGACGTTCATTTGTCTCCACTGGAAACAACCTGACCGGAGTTAACAGAACACACGTGAATTGGCTGATCATCGTTTGGAAAGGAATAAAAAAAAAAAACAGTCATAAAGGTTATGTGTCTGTTCAATATGCTGTCATGGCTTCCATCTTTCCAAAAAAGAAAATAAAAAATTAGTTTGAGGTAAAAACTTGGACGTGGAACCAGACTACACTGGCCTCAGTGACCCGGCCGCGGCGGTGCTCCCTGAAGGCAGGACTCTAAGCTATCACCTGGTGCTGCCCCAGCTGGTCTTATTGGAGATCTAGAACACATATGCCACCCCAACCAACGACAACACAAACTAAACTTTCGGTAAGATAAGTAAAAAACGTCCTGCCCCGACACCAACGTCCTAGGCATCATCTCTGTAAAGGGTTCAGGTCAAACCCGTGCAGTAGACTGGTCAACTCGTCTTCTTTAACCTTCATCTTGTCACTCTCTGAAGAGTTTCTCTCATTGTTTGGGCGAATGTCTCCTGAACACATCAGGGAACTCTGCGTAACTCCAACCAACGCACCCGTTGGTTTCCGGTGCAGGCAGATGTCTGGTCTCTCCCCAGAAGTCCGGCTGCAGCGTTGTGGAACGTCTGCATCCAGGATTGTATCAAATCAGACTGAGTGATGTTCTAGTGAGAATCTGTTGGCTCTCAATACGCCCCAAAGCCAGCGAGTGAGTGATTCACGTCTCCGTCTGCTTGATGTGCTAGATGCCTGCATAGATGTTTGGGTTTGTGTGTGTGTGTGTGTGTGTATTGGTCTGTGTGTGTGTGCACGTGTGTTCATCGTGCCATGTGTATTCCAGGGCATGTGTGTATATGGAGTGTGTGCGTTTCAGGGCCAGTCTTTCATACGCCTCCGCTGCAGCCATCATATCCAGTGTTTACAGCCCTAATGTGGCGGCCGGCATTGGCAGCCTGTGTGTGTGTGTGTGTGTGTGTGTGTGTGTGTGTTTGTGAGTCATAATGGGTTATTGTGCCTGGGCTGTCATAGCTCATACTCACACACACAGACGCAGAGCCACGGGGAAGGGAAGGGTCTCTCTCTCTCTCTCTCTCTCTCTCTCTCTCTCTCTCCGTCTCTCTCTCTCTCTCTCTCTGCACTCTAAACAGTTATCAGACATTACAGGTTCCCCCCAGAAGCCGATTAGACAGCTCGGTAAAGTAAACACGCCTTCCCCTTCCATCGGCATCACTGTCAGGTCGGCGGCGCTCCAGAGGCCTGCAGTCTGAGCAGATCAGGGGGAATATGAGCGCAGGCCCCCGCCGAGCCGGGAGATGAGGACTGGAGATGGGCTGGCACGTGTAGAGCGGGAGCGGACCACCGCGCCCCGCCCTGCCCTGCTCAGTATTTACTCCGCAGATGTAATGAGGCGATGCTAACATGCTCCTCTGGGACGGACGCAGGGGGGGGGGGGGGGGGGGGGGGGGGGGTTGCCTGCCCCGGAAAGAGTCCAAGAAAGGAGTGAGGTTGGAGCGAGGCGCTGTTTAAAAAGGGGGTTTACGCACCCAGTTGGCCCCGCACCTCATGCTCCACTTAAGTACCCCCCCCCACCCCCCCCCACCACACACACACACACACACACACACACCCTCCTCCCCCACCCAGTCACCCTAGGGAGGAAGTGTCC
>NC_140285.1:15457469-15464969 GCF_964030765.1 Micromesistius poutassou
GACCGTGTGCAGTAGGACCGCCGGCACGTTTCTGCTCCATCTCCTCACAAACGTCTCCATCCCCCCCATTCCTCGTCCGTCCGTCCTCCTCCTCCTCCTCCGACCGACACGCCCGGAGCAAATCTGGTGTGAAAGTGTTGGAACAAATACTGTAGCCCCCCCCCCCCCCACACACACACACACCTCCCAGAGACAACTCCCTCAGACATGGAAGAGCAGCCGGTTGACCAGGGTGCTAGGGGGCTAGGGTGCTAGGGTGCTAGGGGGCTAGGGTGCTTGAGTGCTAGGGGGCTAGGGTGCTAGGGGGCTAGGGTGCTAGGGTGCTAGGGTGCTAGGGTGCTAGGGGGCTTGGGGGCTAGGGGGCTAGGGTGCTAGGGGGCTAGGGGGCTAGGGTGCTAGGGGGCTAGGGTGCTAGGGGGCTAGGGTGCTAGGGTGCTTGGGGGCTAGGGAGCTAGGGGGCTAGGGTGCTAGGGTGCTAGGGGGCTAGGGGGCTAGGGGGCTTGGAGGCTAGGGGGCTAGGGGGCTAGAGGGCTAGGGGGCTAGGGGGCTAGGGGGCTAGGGGGCTAGGGTGCTAGGGGGCTAGGGGGCTAGGGTGCTAGGGGGCTAGGGGGCTAGGGGCTAGGGGCTAGGGGGCTAGGGTGCTAGGGGGCTAGGGGGCTAGGGGGCTAGGGAGCTAGGGGGCTAGGGGGCTAGGGGGCTAGGGGCTAGGGGCTAGGGGGCTAGGGTGCTAGGGTGCTAGGGAGCTAGGGGGCTAGGGTGCTTGAGTGCTAGGGGGCTAGGGGGCTAGGGTGCTAGGGGGCTAGGGTGCTAGGGAGCTAGGGAGCTAGGGGGCTAGGGGGCTAGGGTGCTAGGGGGCTAGGGGGCTAGGGTGCTTGGGGGCTAGTGTGCTAGGGGGCTAGGGGGCTAGGGTGCTAGGGGGCTAGGGTGCTAGAGGGCTAGGGTGCTAGGGTGCTAGGGTGCTAGGGTGCTAGGGTGCTTGGGGGCTAGGGTGCTTGGGGGCTAGGGTGCTAGGGGGCTAGGGTGCTAGGGGGCTAGGGTGCTAGGGGGCTAGGGTGCTAGGGGGCTAGGGGGCTAGGGGGCTAGGGTGCTAGAGTGCTAGGGTGCTAGGGGGCTAGGGTGCTAGGGGGCTAGGGGTCTAGGGGCTAGGGTGCTAGGGTGCTAGGGAGCTAGGGGGCTAGGGGCTAGGGAGCTAGGGGGCTGGGGGCTAGGAGCTAGGGGGCTGGGCTAGGGCTAGGTGCTTGGGCTGGGCTAGGGTGCTTGGGGGCTAGGGTGCTAGAGTGCTAGGGGGCTAGGGTGCTAGGGTGCTTGGGGGCTAGGGTGCTTGGGGGCTAGGGTGCTAGAGTGCTAGGGGGCTAGGGAGCTAGGGTGCTAGGGGGCTAGGGTGCTAGGGGGCTAGGGTGCTAGGGGGCTAGGGAGCTAGGGGGCTAGGGGGCTAGGGAGCTTCTCTTGGCTAGGGTGAGGGAGGGACAGGGGAAGGTAAGATTGGATACTCATGGATACTTCATAGTAAAGATGTGCAGTGTGTGAGTGTGCAGATGCATAGACACACACACACACACACACACACACACACACACACACACACACACACTATTATCTATTATGTAAAGGTCCTCCTGCAGGCCAAGGCTGCACAAGAGCCAGTTGGCCGAAGCCCAGAGAGAATGTGTGGCGTTCTGGATGACGGCTGAACGTAGCCCTGGGATAGTATAGTATAGAATAAGGTATAGCGCGCTACCTCCACACCTTATCAACCCCTCCCCTCAAAGCGTGCAACCTCAGAGATATGTGGGATCCTGGCTGTCACGTGGCCAGCCCCCGGGCCCCCCAACATCTGCCATGGAGACCCTGTTTGCTATGGAAACGCGGGCCATAAAAAAAAACCCAGAGAGCAATCACAGCCCTGCCATTCCAGTGGAAAGAGCACATTCATAAAGGAGCAGCGGAGCTCTGCATGGATCCACCGGAGGGACTGTCAGTAAAGGCTCTCAGTCTTTTCTTCTGGTTGAGCGCCATCGCATTGTTCTGAGGATTGTTTAGCAACCTCAAACCACCTTGAGTTGAGTTGACGGTTGAGTGGTTAAAAAAAAAAACGAGTTACGTCTTAACTCATTGGCTCTTCTAAGACGTTAACGATGTTCCCCGTCGTATGGCATGCTGTGAGTGGCCTTCGGAAGTAAGACGTGGTTGCTGGATCTTTAGAGATATTCCATAATGTGGATGGAGAAATCCCCCCCGTGCGCTGCGTGTTGAGTCGAGTGGAATATGATGGGGATCACATTGCCCGCGTGCTGACACAGCATATAGGAAGTGTCCTTACGAGCGTCATTCTTAATGATACACTCCAGAATTAAAATGAATGTTTATGTAAAAGGAAGTGCAAAATCCTATTGAATTACATTTCCTCCACCAGGGCAAAGTTGACGCTAAAAAGCACTTAGGAAAAAGCGAAATGCACCCTGACGTGGCTGTGTAAAACATCCCTGGCTTTGCCCGAGCGTATAATTGCCGCTGATGGATTGAACCACAAGCTGCTTGAAGAGGCAGAACTTGAACCATCACTCCCGTCTATCGTGTCACACTCTGCCTCCAAGCCCTGAGCCAGCCCCGCTCCGACTGCCACAACCGTTACCCCGGCACACCGCCGACAAGCCCGGGAACACCCAGCGGGGCCCGCCACAGCACCCGGCCCCACCACCGGGCCCCACCACCCCACCGCCGGGCCCCACCGCCCCACCACCCCACCACCGGGCCCCACCACCCCACCGCCGGGCCCCACCACCCCACCACCCCACCACCCCACCACTGGGCCCCACCACCCCACCGCCGGGCCCCACCGCCCCACCACCCCACCACTGGGCCCCACCACCCCACCACCGGGCCCCACCGCCCCACCACCCCACCACTGGGCCCCACCACCCCACCACCGGGCCCCACCGCCCCACCACCCCACCACCGGGCCCCACCAGTGATGTAGATGGAGCAGGAGGAGGAGGAGGAGGAGGAGGAGGAGGAGGAGGAGGAGTTCCTTTTGTCTGAAGCCCTGGTTAGATGCTAAGATCCGCTCATGAAAACAGTGTGTTGGAGCAGGTCCAAGGTTGTGTTGTGATACGGGGTGAGGGAGTTATGCATCCCCCTGGTGTGTGTTTGTGTTGAGACTGGACATCAGTGGGGGGGTCTCTCTGGTACAGGGGCTCGGCTCACCTTCAGAGACGCTCTGGGCTGGAGTTTTCTGGGGGGTTGGAGGGTTCTGAGGGTGACTGATACAGAATAATGCAGTCGTCACAGATTCACACAACCGATTCTCTCTTCACAACATGCACATCATTTTCGGGGCAAAGCATCCATTTCCCTTGCTTGTAATCATGCAAAATCAAACCATTCAAAACGATTCTTCAAACAGGCCTGTGTGTCTCAGGCGTGTTTTTAATGATAAATCATTACGTTAATAAACACAGATGATGTAATGGATATTGATTTTAATAACACAGTTAAGTATTTATGATTTATTCCCACATACATCAATAAAATATTTATGACGAGCTCTGCACAGTTTTTTACTATTAAATAAATCACAATGTAGGCTACACAAACATTGTACAATGTCTCTCATATAGACACCGTAACACTATATATCCGTGTTCGGCTGGCAGTTACAGCTCTAGAGAAGTGATGTCAGAGTCATTACGGCCGAGCCTGCTACAGCACCTTCACATGGAACACAGACTGCCTCATTCTGGAGTCAGTCACCGTCAAATTACCCCATTACACGATCCATAATACAGTATAATAGTTTAATTAGGGGCAGTATAGTCAAGATATTTGAATCCCAGCCAAAGCTTCTGGGTTCTCAACCCAATGTCCACAGCCTGTAGGAATCCTTGAGCGAGATGACAAACCTGCCGGCTGCTCCTTCATGAAACCAAACGAGGCTCTTCTGGAACATGGCCCTGGTTGACATTTTCAACGACATTTGCGAATAACACCACGGCCATTTTTGACCCCGCCCGCACGCCTCGCCTGAACGGCCCTTTATTTTGAAGACCTGTTGACCTCTGCTATGCTAGGGACTAGGAGGGGGCCCCTCCCTCCATCCACAACCCAACCCTCTTATTGTAGGAACGGGATCTCTTCCAGAGATGGGTGTGGTACCGGGGAGCCCAGACCTCATGACACAAGGGCTCATTCCCCTGGCCTGCTGCCAGAGAATGCCTTTCTGTTTGGCTAATTATCAATTGGTTTCAGTTCTTGGCCCAGCACACGCTGAATGAATTTCGTGGGCCTGGGTCTCTCAGGCTCTGTCTCTGTCCAGCCGGCTGCACATGATCACATTCACACGCACACACACACACACACACGCACACACACACACACACACACACACACACACACCCAGACACAAACACACACACACACACACACACACACACACACACACACATAAACAGACGCATACACACACACACACACACACGCACACACACACACACACACACACACACACACACACACACACACACACACACACCCAGACACAAACACACACACATAAACAGACAGACAAACACACACACACACACACACACACACACACACACACACACACACACACACACATATAAACACACACACACACACACACACACACACACACACACAAAATCACTACTTGGGTTTTACATTGAAATTGAAGTGTGTTTTCATCTTCCGATGTTTTTCAGAACATGGAAAATCAATAGTGTCTCCATTATGTTGACATCAGATTGAATGTTGGTTGTTAAAGTCAACACTTCAAACAATTGAAAATGGCTGTCCCCAGCCACGTCGTTCACACTGAGCCTCCCCTTAAGACCCCTACTATATCACATCGGTCCGCTCACTCATCACGTCTTTGTTTGTTTTTCTTCTCCTTTCCCCTGCGCTCCATCGTCAGACGGTCTGATGTGTCTAGGGGACGACACAGACGCGGCGGTGACGGATGCCTCCGTGGAGCCTGTCACAGGTAGGCCCATCGACACGGCCGCTCCTGCAACACGCAACACACACTCCGGTCAAGTCCCACGCTTTTCTGTCTCTTGTGATCAAGAGTACAACGGCTGCAAGTCATTAACGGCCCTGCAAAAGCTTCAACTCGAGGCATGCTATACCACGCTACAATATATGTAATACTTTCTACACTTTTTTCTTTTACGTTTTTACATCTAGATTTAGGGTATTTTGCGGACGCTTTTATCCAAAGCGACTAACCAATCATTGATTCACACATTGATTGATCATTGATCATTGATTCACACCTCCACACACCGACGGCGGTGTCCACCGACCGCAGGGCGATGGCCAGCTCGTCAGGAGCAGTCGGCAAGGAGGAGCTGGGGGGAATCGAACTAGCGACCTCCCAACTCAACCCGCACTGAGCTCCCGTCGCCCCTATGACGTTAGCGTTTGTCTTTTTTTTTTTTTTTAACCTGCAAGGCGCCGCAGACAGCCCGGCCCCGGGCGTCTCCGAGGCCACCGCTCTGCCCGACGCCCCCGCCGCCACCGCCGACGACGAGACGACGGGCGCGGCCACCCCCGAGCCGCCGCTGGACGTCTTCACCGCCGTCACCGACATCGCCGGCCTGCTGAACGCGGCGGGCCAGGAGACCGCCATGAGCACCGCCCAGCCCCCCGCCGCCCCCGCCGCCCCCGACGCCACCGACGCCCCGGCGGCCCCCGTGGAGCCCGAGACGCAGGCCCCTCTGAAGCTGGTGGTGGTGAGTATCTACAGGGGCCCCCTGCCCCCCGCCCCCCCCGGGCCCCTGGAGAAGCATGCTGCCGCTGGTGTGTTGTGTGGAAAGTCTTAGAGAATAAAGGCTAACCGTGTTGGGAGATACGCAACCGTCCAACTCATAGGGATTTACATGTGTGTTCTGTGTGTCAGTGTGTGTGTGTGTGTGTATGCGTCTGTTTATGTGTATGTGTGTGTGTGTGTGTGTGTGTGTGTGTGTGTGTGTGTGTGTACGTGTGTGTGTGTGTGTGAGAAAAATTCACTCAATAAGTTGAAAGCAGACTGCCTTTTAAAACCTTTTGTCGTCTGATGTCTTGCCAATATGACATGTTGTGCGGCCTATTTAGGAGAGCGTTGTGTGTGTGTGTGTGTGTGTGTGTGTGTGTGTGTGTGTTTTAACATGACCGGGGTGATATCATGGACAGGTTCATTGGTTAACCTTTGAAAACACTTGATGAGGTAGAGGAGGGACGTAGAGACACGGAGGAGGCTCCCGCAGAGGAAGACGGGGGCCCCCGGGGCCCCGGGGTCCCGGGGGGTCTTCCTCGGCGGACGTAGCGCTCTGCTCCCTGTGCTGACGCCGTCTGCTTCCCCCGCAGCCCGTCGTCAACTGTGTGGTGAAGGAAGGCATCAACGACGCACACGTCAAGGCTGTCGTGGCGACCACCACCTGTGTACGTATTCAATGCGAGAGACGCCTCATACAAAGCATCATACACACACACACACACACACACACACACACACACACACAAAAACACACACACACACACACACAAAAACACACACACACACACACACACACACACACATATTTTACAAACACAGTACAGGAATCAGTGTGGTGTAAACATGCAATAGAAAAGGCGTGTCTGTCATGGCTCCAGAAGCTACAATCCTGACACTTCTTTGCACACTATTCACATTTGCATTCACAAACACACTCTCTCTCTCTTTCTCTCTCTCTCTCACACACACACACACACACACACACACACACACACACACACACACACACACACACACACACACACACACAGTTACTCATCAACAAACGTCGTGGAAACCCGCCCACAGAAGGAAGGCCGATAGCAGTGGGCCCCTACACTCGGGCCCTATACCCTACGCTGCGGGGCCAGTGGAGGGAGCGTGTGTTTAGACGTAGAGAGAGAGAGAGAGAGCGCTCGGAACCGCGAGGACGATAAAGCCCGGGACATTTCTCAGACATTCTTCAGCCTCGGTAATTCTTGTAGTTGGAGCGGCAGACCCACGGGGAGATATTTCCTCGGGTTTCCTCCCTGAGCGATGTGCTGCGGAGCGCGCACACACACACACACACACACACACACACACACACACACACACACTGTCACATGGATGAATAGTCAGGGCGGGGCCAGCACACTCCTGGCCGCAATCATTTGAAATGAGGTGGAACAGCTGAGAGTGAAGACATGGTGGAGGGGGAACAGAGCGGGCCTGCCCCGGGCCTGTGTGTGTACACACACACACTCTGTGACGTCACCACCCTGTTGCACAACTCAGTGTTCAGGGACGGGGGGAATGCGCTTCCATTTTGTGAAATTGGATTCATTTCGTTTTTTGAGACGCCTAAAGAAAACCCCCAGGACTTGGTGTGGATAAGATCAATTAGCGTACGCAGAGTTCACCGAGACTCTGCGTAGCCGACCGCTCCCACCCCTCCTGCTCGTACTTAGTTATAGTACTCAGTT